>NC_052500.1:39743347-39907607 GCF_016617805.1 Bactrocera tryoni | reverse complement strand
GCGCTGTTGTTAACTCGGCTATAATCGCATAAGCGGTGTCTACGCCAAATAAGAAGAAGAAGGTAGAATAGACATAAGTATGTATGTACATATATATCAATTATAGGAAATAATTAAAATTATTTTTACATTAACTACAAATATTGCTTTGAAAAAGTAAATTAATTAAATTGTATTCAATTGCACTTGTAATCATAAATATGCACAAAACTAATTTATTTGAATACGTACACCCTGTCAAGAAAGTATCGGAAATTATGCATTCGCCCCTTTCATTTCGCGCTTATATGGAATACAGGTAAATTTATTTTTCTTGGTTGGGAAAAGTGTCCTTAATTATGATGCCTAAAACTAGCGCGATCTGTAAAACCAGTGTGTTTACAGCAGCGGTTTGATTTAAAATTTAAATCAACGTATTTGTGTTAAATTTTGGCCAAACACTGTACAAATAGCAAGCACCGTATTCACCTGGTATGGCTCCCTGTGACTTTTAACTTTGTCCACTCTGAAATATCCACTTTGGGGAGCACGCTTCGACTCATTTGAAGACATCAAAGCAAATTTGACGCAAGAGCTGAAGGCTATCCCGGAAAGTGGTTATAAAAAATGTTTTGACGATTGAAAGAAGCGTTGGCACATGTGCAGCCCTTGAAAAGGTTAGAAAGTATCTATAATCAGGAATATCGGAATATTAACATATTAAAACAGGAAAGGCAAATAAAAAATTTTCAACAAAAATAGAGTTAACAATAGCATAGTACCCTATAAGAAGGCTACCTGTCAGCAAAAGTGTAAGACTTGGGATTGTTCACTATCGCCAGAGAAAGTTTATGATAGAGAACGTTCATGGTGCGCCCATTGTACAAAAATTTTATTTTGCGAAGGGGTACTGTTTTGGATGAGTGTGTTTCAACATAGAAAATTATGGGCATGTTTCACCACAGATTATATCAGACACAGATAATTTCAGTGTTAAATGAGAAAAATTATGCTAATTTCAATGTTTGGAAATGAACGCTTACAGATTCGCATATGTATATATAATGCGCAATAGACTCAGCATATCTTCTTCTTCTTAATTGGCGTAGACACCGCTTACGCGATTATAGCCGAGTTAACAACCGCGCGCCAGTCGGACCTTCTTTTCGCTACGTGGCGCCAATTGGAATGCCCCATCTCTTAATTGGGAAGATGTCGCTGCCCAGCTGGTTGATGTTCTAGTTAGAGTGAGAGATGACATCACCGCCGTCCAAGACATGCGAGGCGAGAAAATAAGGCGAGTAGGTTCTTGTATCTAGCCACAATCTGCATCAAAGCGAAGTTCTTCAACAAATCGCTGATTTGCGGCCACGCACCGACGGAAGCGAAGGATGATGTGACCAGAGATGCCTTCTATGAGCGCTAGGAGCGCACCTATAAAGGCTGCCCCCGCCGCGATACCAAAAAAGTGCTTGGCGACTTTAACGACAGGGTAGGAAAAGAAAGTATCTTTGGAACTACGGTCGGCAAATTCAGCATCCACGGCGAAACAACCCCAAATGAATTGAGGTTGGATTGGACTTCGCCGGGGCCCGAAATATGCCACTAGATTCCACCATATGAAAATTCATCAAGCTACCTGGCTGTCTCCGGAAAAACCACCAACAAGATGGATCATGTTGTGAAAGACGGAAGACACGTTCCCAGTGTTTTAGATGGGCGTGCGCTCCGAGGTCCCAACATTGACTCGGATCACCATCTTGTTGCAGCCAAGATTCGCACTCGTTCTGTGCAGCAAAAAACACGTCAAGAAGCACAAGGAAGGTTCGACGTCGAGAAGCTGCAATCACAACAGACAGCCGAACGATTTTCTACTCGGCTTGCACTCCTGCTCTCTGAGAGCACTCATCAACAACTTGGTATAAGGGATGTAGGGTAATGCTCGAAAATTCTACGAAAACGCGGCGACAAACAGAAGGTTTCAAGACCGGAGCACACTCTTGTAGAACTCCCACAGGTGATCTAGCGACCAATGCCCAAAGCATACAAAAATTATGGAGAGAACACTCTCTATCCTGCTGAATGGCAGTGAACGTACAACGCCAAATCTGTTTTCGACAGCACGAAAAGGAGCTGCTTTCATGCCGCAATGCCACGATATCGTTCGATAACAAACGATGTTTTAGACAAGGCGACTCCCTATCGTGTGACTTCTTCAACCTTCTTCTGAAGAAAATAATTCGAGCTACAGAACTAAATAGAGAAGGTACTATCTTCTATAAGAGTGTACAGCTGCTGGCGTATGCCGATGATATTGCCATCATTGGCCTTAACAACCGTGCCGTTAGTTCTGCTTTCTCCAGAATGGATAAAGCAGCGAAGGAAATGGGTATAGCGGTGAACGAAGATAAGACGAAATATCTCCTGTCATCAAACAAACAGTCGTCGCACTAGAGGCTTGGCTCTCACGTCACTGTAGACAGTCATATTTTATGAAGTCGTAGATAATTTGGTCTATCTTTGTGCTTACACTGAACACCATCAACAATGTCAGCCTAGAAATCCAACGCAGGATATCTCTTGCCAACAGGTGCTAATTCGGACTAAGTAGGCAATTGAGAAGTAAGGTCTTCTCTCGACGAACAAAAGCAAAACTCTACAAGTCACTCATTTTTCCCGTCCTGCTATATGGTGCAGAGGCTTGCACGATGACAACAACGAGTTTTAGGGATAAAGGTTCTGCGAAAGCTTTATTGTCCTTTCCGCGTTGGCGACGGCGAATATCGATTTCGATGGAACGATGAGCTGTACGAGATATATGACAACATTGACATACATAGTTCAGCGAATTAAAAGACAACGGCTACGCTGGCTAGGTCATGTTGTTCGAAAGGACGAAAACACTCCAGCTCTGAAAGTATTCGACGCAGAACCCGCCGGGGGAAGCAAAGGAAAAGGAAGACCTCCACTCCGTTGGAAGGACCAAGTGGAGAAGGACCTGGCTTCGCTTGGAATATCCAATTGGCGCCACGTAGCGAAAAGAAGAAACGACTGGCGCGCTGTTGTTAACTCGGCTATAATCGCGTAAGCGGTGGCTAGGCCAATAAAGAAGAAGAAGAAGATTTTAAAACATCATTTTCTTAGTCATAAATTCAAATATGCACAGATATAAAGAGAATCGCCACAATAAACAATCATAAAGAAAAATCATATATATATATGTAAATATGTAGTAGTCTAAAAATAATTAAGCAAAGTTTTAAATACATGCTTTAATTTTTTTTAGTTTCTTATTTACATAAAAGAAAATTTGTGATAAGAATAAATATTATTGGAATATTAATGAATAGTTTTAATATTGGTTAAAATAAATTGACTCACAACTATATTCAATTTTTAATTTTAGAATTCATTCTTTTATTATTATATTAAATAACATTACTAACTAATAGTAATGCAATAAAAAAATTCAAATTAAATTTAAAAAAATCGATTTTCTTATAATACGCCTAATTTGCTTATAACGATTGTGGCTTAAACTAACAGCTTATAGCTAAAATTATGGTAATGTGTATTCTTGCAAATGCAGCTATTTTATGTACATATGTATATAAAACAGTCATAATTAAAAAGGTGAACGAATCTAAATATTTTTATATTTATCGAGAGTGAGATTTTGATATTGCGTTTTTGACCGCTTTTCAATCATAGCTGTATGGCCACACCAACTCGTCGCTAAATAGTGACTGCAACACCTTTTCAATCCACCCCTTGGTACATTTTAGGTTGAGGATGATGGCCGCCTATAAATGTTTAATTGTCAATATACATTACATATATTTATATATATATGGAAAGAAAGATAAACTGACCTCAGCGTCAACGTGACCTTTGTGTGCAAGGTGCTCCTCCACCTTCAACACTGGTTCCTCTGACGACATGGGGAGTAAGCTTTGCAATAGAAAATGCTCCTCACTCACCACGTCGCCAACGATGCGGCTTACACTGCGGTGGGTTTTTACTGAGAGCACCTTACACTCCCGCAATAATTGGCCTTGCGCTTGCATCTCAGCACGTTCGGGCATCAGTAATTTAAAATAAGTATTAAATAATTTTAAAATATAATAATTTTATTTCAATAAATACCTTATCAGCAAGAGCACTTTCTACAGCTGAAAGCCGTTTTATTATTTCCTCTGTCGAGATTCCATCTTACCAAGGGTGTCCAAAATATCCAGTACCATCGCAGTATCTGCACTGTTATTGGGTTCGATTTGATACAAAAGCGGCTCATTTATCTTGCATCAATATTCTCCGAGGAGGAAGAGTCCGCCAAAAATGAGGAATCTATTTATCTATGTAAATTTATAAAATAAATTATGTAATAGAGGAATTAAAATAATTGTATTCCTTATTGGAAGAGAAAAATACTTAAATTCTAAATATACGTTTTTAATATTTCGAATGTCCTCATCTATAATTTGACATACTAGAATACATAAACCAGACGAGGACACCAAAGAAACATCACAACCAAAAGTATCTGGTGGGTTTTGTTGGATGGCAATTTTCAAAGACTCTGTTTTATTGCTAAAAAACTATCTTAACTATTTTTATAATTAATAATAAACTTATCTATTTGAGGAATTTTGTTAGAATCCGTAAAATTTCTCATTTCTTCTATTCTCAAATATATTTGCTACAAAATCTTATTGGGATTACTAATAGATCGGGGCGGCTTTAGTGTACCATCCCACGATTTCAGGGCTAAAAGTGGTATGGTTGGATAGAACTGGTGATCCAGATTAAGAATATAAGTTATAGTCGCCGCAAACTTATAGTTTTCGAGATATTTGCATTTAAGGTTGAAAATTTGGCAATTTCTAGATTTATAGTAACTCTTTCTTTCATATTATGCGCTTTTTATACACTTCCACTTCACTACATTGTTTCTTCATATTTTTTTTACAGTAATTATTTAGATATGTGCTTAAAATAAGCATTTTATATTTTAGACAAATTTTAATATATGCACAATAGCATAAGTGTTCCGTGTTGTCAAATAATTAGTATTGTCATATCTACTCATTTACTAAACGAATAAAAAATAGGATTATACCCCAAATACATAAATCATTACCCCTTTTCTTGATATACAAGGTCTGTCGCAAAAGAAACAGAACTTTTTAAATATAACTGTTTCTGGTGGCGCCACCTATTAGTGGGTATATGAAATAAAAAGTTTGATCTCTTGTTGACATTTCGTAAAAATTTTAAGACAATTGGATAACTACAATCGATGTTATCGATCAAAAAGTGACAGCAGCTTTTGGTCATCGGTCGTAAAATGCAAAGAGCAAATATTAAATTTTTTTAAACTTGAGAAAACGTTTACTGAAACATTTCAAATGATGAAAAAAGCTTATGGTGATCAGTGCCTATTCCGTAGTAATGTGCATGAGTGGTTTAAGCGATTCCAAGAAGGTCGTGAGGACCTCAGTGACGATCAGAAGTCGGTCGTCTTCAGAAGTCAAAAATAAAGACAATGCTGATTTGTTTTTACGATTCCGATGCTGTGTTTTACCTTGGTGTTATGAAGCGTCTTTTGTCACGCATTCGTCGTGCTCGACCACAATACCGTGAGGCAGGGTCCTGGCGCCTGTTGCACGATAATTCGCCGTGTCATCAGTCGACGCTTGTCACTAATTTTTTAACAAAAAACTCCATATTAACCATTAATCACTCACCCTACTCACCTAATCTGGCACCCTGTGATTTTTACCTATTTGGAAAACTTCATTTGCCCATGAAAGGACACTGGTTTCAGGACATTTCAGCTATCTAAAAGGCGACGACCGATATTCTCAAGAGCGTTCCGAAAAATGACCTTAAACACTCATTTGAAATGCTAATTGACCGGGCTAAACGCTGTATCGAAGCAAAAGGAAACTGCTTTGAATAAAAAATATAACTTTTGAAAAATATTAATTTTTTGTTGTTTTTTTTTAACAGTCCTGTTTCTTTGCGACAGACCTTGTATCATGATTTTTGATTGGCTATTGTTATTTTTTGAAGCGTTTTAGCTATTTGCCAACGCAAAAAGAAGTTTTACTCGAACAAAACTTGACACACCCTGGTGTTGGATCGACCAGGATTATTTCTTTTGAAGCGCGGCCGAAGACCACCATTGCTAAAAGAAGAAGTCGTTCGCGAATGGACTAATGTTTATCCTGGTGTGGGATCAGCCAAGGTTTTTCTTTTAAGCGCGGCCGAAGGCTGCCAATGCTCAAAAGAAATCCAATAGTTATGTTATATAACAGTGGCACTGTTGGGGTCCATCGATGCCGGAAAGGTGCTTGTCGCAACCGAACTGCGTTGGCAAGATCAAGCGATACCTGGTTCGACAACGTTGAAATACCACTTCCTAAAGTGTTTTATTTAATGTATACGTATGCATCCCACTCTTCGGGCAGAGGTGAGGAAGAACAGTTTTATCAGGGAACCAGTTTTATCTAGCGCTACCATATGTGACTGGTATATTTATTGCCGCGAAGCCGTAGTATTACACCAGGTTGATCATCAGGTAACGGTAGGTAAAATTGGCGGCCCTGGTAAAACTGTTCAAATAGACGAGAGCAAATTTGGAAAGCAAATTTGGAGAGCAAATTTGTAGGACAGAGAGTCGAAGGCTATTGGGTTCTTGCGATGGTTAAGGATGGGAGGAGGTATGTCCCCGCAATGTGAGGTCTGCTGGGGTGTTCATACCTTTGATAGAGAAGCACATGGCAAAAGGTAGTGTTATATGTACCGACTGTTGGAGGGCGTACGACTGTCTGTCCAGTCACGGGTATGAGCACCGACGGGCAAATCACAGCAACCTGGATAATCCGCAGAGGACGGAACCTACACTCAACGCATCGAGTCCCAGTGGCGGGTAATTAAACGTTTTTTTAACAAAGATAATTATTATAATTATGAAGATTTTTCAAATTAAATATATGAGTATACTGGGAGAAAGAATATAGCGAATAATACTTATGATCTTTTTGTAAAATTATTACATACAATAAAACATATATATAAGCACTAAAACCTTTTTTTTATTACAATGGAGAATTTATTTCAGAAGATGGTATAACATAAAACAATAAGTTTTTATTTACAGCATTATGTGCTTACTTTGAGCTTTATTTCAAAACTGAGTACTAAATTCTATTGTTAGTTATTATTAAGCTAAGCTCGAGCCCTATAAGTGCCTAGTCATCAAAATTAGGTTTGCTAATTTTTTTTATATTTTTAATATTAAGCTATCTCATAAACTTTAGAGATAGTACATACTTATTCGTACTCGGATCGAGAATTTGAATTATGGATTAATGCTGGCAACGGCCTCAGGCTGTGAGCTTCTAAGGCAGTAAAGTTTAAATTCTTAATTTTTATTGTTTCATTAAAAAATTTTTTTAAAAATTATCCATTTAAATGTCTCGTTACATTATTACTTAAAGTTAAATTTCTTTGAAAGTTATTTAGTAAAATTAATCCTGCTTTTAGTTCTTCAATGTTTCTTACATACTCAGTATTTGTAATAATACAATCATAAGGTTTGTTTCCTATCAAATTTTTAATACAATTTTCGTTTTGTAAATCGTCAATTTGGTCTTGTTTGCATATTTTTACATTATTTATTTGTTTACAATCATTTTCTAATCCATAGTAATTTTCATTACATTTCAAAACGTTTTCAAATTTTAATTCCAAAATTGTTCCATTTTTGCTTATTGGTTTTATTAAAATGCAATTACAGATTTCATTCCTTGTTTTTTGGTACTTTTATTACATAAATTAGTAAATTTTGTTTCATAGCGATTTGAATATTTGCAAAGTTTAATGATTCTTCTAATGAATCAAACGGAATGTTTTTTTCAATAAATATGTCATTTATCTTGTGAGCCTCTTCATTCGATATTATGAAACTGTTTATTATCTTTGCTTTGGTAACATGTATTGCTCTGTTAATGTTTTCAATTTCTTCTGTTATTATATCAATTTTAAATTTATACTGAATTATTAGTGAGGTTCGAAATTCATTACTATTTTGTAGTGTTTTTAATAGGCTGTTGCTTACTTGGGTAATATTTTTAATTCTTTCAAAAGCGTTTCTATTAATTACTAGCTGTTGATTATTGTTTTCTATGATTTCTTCGAATTTACTATTGATCGCTACAAGGTCATCATGGTCGTGATTTCCCGCAATCCATTTCCATGCTGATCCTATAAAATTTAATGACCTCTTTACTCTATATTTTGGTGTTATATTGTTGATAGTAATATTAGTTATTTTAATTTCTTCTGCAATGAATGGGTGAAAGGGATGGGAAGGTGGGATATTTTTTGTAAAGTGGGTATTTATGTCATCTAGAATTTTGGAGTATTCGGTAAGGTTGATGAAGTGAAGGATCCTGTAAGTTCCAGACTGCACTTTCCTGATGCCATTTTCGATGGTAACGATTTCGGATTGAGAGTAATCGAGTACTTCAACTGAAGCATACATAGCAAAGGATGTGAAGGGTTACGGAAATTAGTGATCTAAAAGAAGATATGATTATATTAGTTTCTTATACGATCTTTGTGGACTATTTTGCCTGATTCTGTTTTTACTGTGGAATGTCTCTTTTCCTTAACTATTTCCTCTTTGTACATTTTTGAAAGTTTTGTTCCTAATCTTTTATTCTGTTTAACAAAAATTTTGTCTTCTGTTCTATAGTCAATAGTTTCCTTTCTATGTTTGTTATGATATTGCAGGTCCTTTCTCTGTTTCTCTTTTAATTTTTCTAGAACCTTCTTCATAGTTTTTTCTCTATTAGTGGCATTTGGGGTAGGTCTACCGAAGAATATGTCAACGGGTATTTTTCTGTAACAGAGTGAACAGAATGGTTGTATTCGTTTACAGACCATTCCATTAATTCGTCGAAATTTTTATCAGGGTGTTCCTGTTTTAAGCATCTCATAATTTCTGATATTGTTGAATGGAACCGTTCTATTTGTCTATTCACCTCGCTTTTATAGGGTGGTGCAGTGAATATTTTCAAATTGAATTCATTTTCTAACATGAATTTTATTGGTTGAGAATTAAATATCTCGAAAACTAAAGCCTTCGGAACTCCAAAGTAAAATATTATTTCTCTTAAGAGTTTTTTTATACTAACTATACTTTTCCCGTCTATTTTCTTTATAATGGCTAATTTGGAAAACTTGTCAATAGAAGTCAGTACTTTATGTTTGTCTGTTGAGAAAATGTCTATGTTAATAGTATGGCCTGGATATTCTGGTAAGGGTGTAGCTCCCAAATTTTGCATTGTTTGGGTGACGATCATATTTATTTTCTTTACAAACTTTGCATAATTTTGTGTTTTTTTTTAATTTTTTTTCGACATAGCGGGGAAATAATATTTTTCCAAAATCTGTAGCTTATTTTCTTTTTCATTTCTGTGAGCAAGATTATGTTCCTCGATTACTATTTTGTCTTGGGCCTCGGTATTAGTAATATCTTCGACTACAAATTGTGTGAAACGAATTTTGTAATTTGCGAAATGTAGAAGGTTGATTGATTGGATTTTTAGCATAATGGGCTCTGTTGTTTTTATACCACTGATTACCGATGAATTAAGATATTCATTTAAAAGCGATTTTAGCGATTCTTCATTGTAGGTTGTTTCAGTTATTAGGTGCCTATGGTACGTAGGGAAAACTATCTCGAATTTGTATGCATTTTTGGAATCTTCTGGTGTGAAAATTTGGTTTTTGGAGACGTTAATGGGTATTTCTACTGAAGAAATAAAATTTTCGGAAGAGCTGTCACTACTGGGGACAGTCATTGAATTTAAATTAGCGATTGGTGGTCGTGAGAGTAGGCCTGCGACGATATTTGTGCTGCCTGGTTTATAAATGATTTCGTGAATATATTATTCCAATTGTACCTTCCATCTTTTAATTTTTATACTCTCGCAACAAAGTTGCTAAGGAGAGTATTATAGTTCTGTTCACATAACGGTTGTTTGTAAGTCCTTAAACTAAAAGAGTCAGATATAGGGTTATATATACCAAAGTGATCAGGGTGTCTGTCTGTCCGTCCGTCCGTCCGTGCAAGCTGTAACTTGAGTAAAAATTGAGATATCATGATGAAACTTGGTACACGTATTTCTTGGCTCCATAAGAAGGTTAAGTTCGAAGATGGGCAAAATCGGCCAACTGCCACGCATACAAAATGGCGAAAAGCGAAAACCTATAAAGTGTCATAACTAAGCCATAAATAAAGATATTAAAGCGAAATTTGGCACAAAGGATCGCATTAGGGAGGGGCATATTTGGACGTAATTTTTTGGAAAAGTGGGCGTGGCCCCGCCCCTCACTAAGTTTTTTGTACATATCTCGGAAACTGCCATAGCTATGTCAACCAAACTGTATAGGGTCGTTTCCTTCAGGCATTTCCATATACAGTTTAAAAATGGAAGAAATCGGATAATAACCACGCCCACCTCCCATACAAAGGTTATGTTGAAAATCACTAAAAGTGCGTTAACAGACTAACAAAAAACGTCAAAAACACGAAATTTTACGGAAGAAATGGCAGAAGGAAGCTGCACCCAGGCTTTTTTTAAAAATTGAAAATGGGCGTGGCATCGCCCACTTATGGACCAAAAACCATATCTCAGGAATTGCTCCACCGATTTCAATGAAATTCGGTATATAATATTTATTGAACACCCTGATGATATGTACGAAATACGGATGAAATCGGTTCACAACCACGCCTTCTTCCAATATAATGCTATTTTGAATTCCATCTGATGTCTTTTCTGTATAATATATACATTAGGAACCAATAATGATAGCGGAATAAAACTTTACACAAATACGGTATTTGAAAAATATGTAAATGACGGATAATGAAATCTCGATTATCACTTTATCACGCGAGAGTATAAAATGTTCGGTTCCTTACTTGTTGCATTTGTATTTTTGCTGCTGAGAGCAAAGGTCAATAGTTGGTGATCAGTGTAAATCTTAACCTTTCTGGACCCGTATAGAAAGCATTTCAGGGACTGTGGAGCCCAAATTATTGCCAACATTTCTTTTTGATTGGCGGCAAAAGTTTCCTCTGCTCTGCTTAGAGTTCTTAACAGAAAGGATATTGACCTACCGTCTTTGGAGAGTACGGCTACGAATTTGAAGCATCCATGGTAAGCTCAAAATTTTCGAAATTTGGATAGTGAAGTATAACATCGTCTGATGTCAAGCAATTTTCAGGTCTTTAAAAGCCTCTAGTTGTTGTGCTGTTAAATTTAAAAGTGGCTTTTTAGACTGATTTTTGGAAACTCTTCCCAGCAACTATAAATCTGCGATAATGTCAGGTCATTCCTAAAAAGGAGCGTAAATCATGAACAATTTGGGCCGTGGAAAATTTATTATAGCTTCTATCTTTTTTTGTGTAGTGCGAATTCGATTTCCTTTTTGATAAGTTCACTTTTATCGAACTGTACCTTTAAATGCGCTCTTTCGAGAGTGTCAAATATAATTGTAAGACTTCTAAAATGATCTTCTTAACTTTTGCTAAAGATAATTATGTCATCAACATAAACGTAGCACCGAACGCCGATGTGTTTTCGTGCGTTGGAAAATGGCAGGCGCATTTCTTAAGCCGAATGGAAGTCGAGTAAATTCGAATTTGCCATTGGCAATGGAGAAGGCGGTCTTCTCAATATCTACTTCGTTAAGAGCAATCTGATGGAATCCACTCTTAAGGTCAATTGTAGAAAAACATTTATTTGATCCTAGATTAGTTAGAATAGTGGTAATATCGGGAATGGGATATTTATCTGCTATGGTATCCTCGTTCAATTTACGATAGTCGATTACCATACGGAATTTTTTTCAATCCTGAGGCGTCTGCTTTCTTTGGTACGACCCATACCGGAGAATTGTAGGGAGATTTCGATGGTCGAATAATGCCACCTTTAAGTAATTCCTCAATTTGTTTGTCTATTTCTTTTTTTAAAGGCATTTGATACGGGTAAGTTTTGGAATATATTGGCCTATCGCTTTCAGTCTTAATTTCGGCTCTAACGTTCGTGACATATGTTAATTTTTTATCTGATTCAGCAAATAGTGTTGGGCAGGAGTTAAAGAGTTGTTTTAATTTTTCGTTATCTTCGGGACTGAAATGATTTAGCCTTAATGTAGTGTGCGCAATAGAATTAATTGCTAACTGGTGGATGGGGTATTCGTATTTATTGAGTAATGTAAAATAGTTCTCCTTAGTAAAATTACTACGTTTAAACTTTTCATTGTATCGTTACCTATCATGGCATCAAAGGGCCTTAACTTGAGCAAAATGTGAAATTTTAAATTGCCTATTTCATCACCGAAAACACTGATATTAGCGTGATGAGTAATTTTGACGGGTCCACCAGCAGAATTTGCAATGAAGAGTTTATTCGGAATGAGGTTCCTAATATAAGCTGGACTAATATAATTTTTATTCGATCCGGTAAATAAAAATTTTAGTTCATTGCCATTTTTCATTTTAGTCTAAAAAATTGATATTGTCACTAGTAGTTGCTTCGATCTCTTCTTGTTCTTCGTTGTATTCGGGTTGGTAGTCCTGCGAGGGCTCGTAGTCTGCTCTAGTTCATTACTAAATGCCCGTGATTTGTTACTGAATGTTTGCTTCTTATTATTGTGTAGGAGGTTTTGGAGGAAAAGGTGATCTAAAGTTTGGTTGCACTGTGACGTAGTGTCGGTTTTGTCCGTAATGTTGATACGAACTTGGTTGTGAACATTTGTAAGTTCTGGGTAAAAGGGTCTTACTTAGGGTTTGAATGAGTATGACCTTGGTTGATTGTGGCTAATAGGTTTGATATTGGTCGGCAAGCGACTGATACTATTGGCATGGTTAGTCCTGTAATTCATGTTGCCTAGTTTGGGACACATGTGGAGAGCCTGTGGTAAACTGGTTGGTTCCTTTACACTTAACAGACTGGGTAAGTCACCATTCAGACCCCTTATAAATGTGTCAAGTGCCTTTTCTCTACATGTCGTTGTCATGGCATACAAAGCTTCTTCGCTTTACTCCAGGCAATCGATTTTGTCTAAGATATGCGAGAGATATTGATAAACTTGTTGGTAAAATTCTGCTACCCTGTGCTCTCTCTCTCTTGTCTTCTTCTTCTTCTTAATTGGCGTAGACACCGCTTACGCGATTATAGCCGAGTTAACAACAGCGCGCCAGTCGTTTCTCCTTTTCGCTACGTTACGCCAATTGGATATTCCAAGCGAATCCAGGTCCTTCTCCACTTGATCCTTCCAACGGAGTGGAGGTCTTCCTCTTCCTCTGCTTCCCCCGGCGGGTACTGCGTCGAACACTTTCAGCCGTAGCCGCTGTCTTTTAATTCGCTGAACTATGTCAATGTCGTCGTATATCTCGTACAGCTCATCGTTCCATCGAATGCGATATTCGCCGTGGCCAATGCGCAAAGGACCATAAATCTTTCGCATAATTTTTCTCTCGAAAACTCGTAACGTCGACTCATCGGTTGTTGTCAACGCCCAAGCCTCTGAACCATATAGCAGGACGGGAATTATGAGCGACTTATAGAGTTAAGCTTTTGTTCGTCGAGAGAGGACTTTACTTTTCAATTGCCTACCCAGCCCGTTATGACTGTCAACAGTGACGTGAGAGCGACGTCGCGAGTGCGACGACTGTTTGTTTGATGACAGGAGATATTTTGTTTTGCCCTCGCTCACTGCCAGACCCATTTTCTGTGCTTCCTTGTCCAGCCTGGAGAAAGCAGAACTAACGGCGCGGGTGTTGAGGCCGATGATATCAATATCATCGGCATACGCCAACAGCTGTACACTCTTATAGAAGATGGTACCTTTCCTATAGCTGGAACTATTTTCTCCAGAAGCAGGTTGAAGAAGTCGCACGATAGGGAGTCGCCCTGTCCTGTCACAGCCGTATTAGTTTTGCGGGGATACCAAATTAAGACATCGCGTCATAAAGGCAGCTCTTTTTCTTGCTGTCAAAATCAGCTTTGAAATCGACGAAGAGGTGGTGTGTGTCGATTCTTCTTTCACGGGTCTTTTCCAAGATTTGGCGCATGGTGAATATCTGGTCGGTTGTTGATTTTCCAGGTCTGAAGCCACACTGATAATGTCCAATCAGTTTGTTGACGGTGGGCTCTAATCTTTCACACAATACGCTCGATAGAACCTTATATGCGATGTTGAGGAGGCTAATCCCACGGTAGTTGGCGCAGATTGTGTGGTCTCATTTTTTATGGATTGGGCATAGCACACTTAACTTCCAATCGTTGGGCATGCCTTCGTCCGACCATATTTTACAAAGAAGCTGATGCATGCTCCCTATCAGTTCTTCGCCGCCGTGTTTGAATAGCTCGGCCGGCAATCCGTCGGCCGCTACCGCTTTGTTGTTCTTCAGGCGGGCAATTGCTATTCGAACTTCTTCATGGTCGGGCAATGGAACGTCTGCTCCATCGTCATCGATTGGGGAATCGGGTTCGCCTTCTCCTGGCGTTGTGCGTTCACTGCCATTCAGCAGGCTGGAGAAGTGTTCCCTCCATAATTTAAGTATGCTCTGGGCATTGGTCACAAGATCACCTTTGGGGGTTCTACAAGAGTATGCTCCGGTCTATAAACCTTCTGTAAGCCGCCGCAATTTTTCGTAGAATTTTCGAGCATTACCCCTGTCGGCCAGCTTATTAAGCTCTTCGTACTCACGCATTCCAGCCCCTTTCTTTTTCTGTCTACAAATGCGTCTCGCTTCCCTCTTCAACTCTCGGTATCTATCCCATCCCGCACGTGTAGTGGTCGATCGTAACGTTGCGAGGTAGGCGGCCTGTTTTCTCTCCGCTGCGACACGGCACTCCTCGTCGTACCAGCTGTTCTTTAGCACTTTCCGAAAACCAATGGTTTCGGTTGCAGCTGTACGTAAGCAGTTTGAAGTGCCGTCCCACAGTTCCCTTATACCGAGTTGTTGACGAGTGCTCTCAGAGAGCAGGAGTGCAAGCCGAATAGAAAATCGTTCGGCAGTCTGTTGTGATTTCAGCTTCACGACGTCGAACCTTCCTTTGTTTGTTGGCGTGCGTTTCTTGCTGCATAGAGGCGGGCGCGAATCTTGGCTGCAACAAGATAGTGGTCCGAGTCGATGTTAGGACCTCGAAGCGCACGCACATCTAAAACACTGGAGACGTATCTTCCGTCTATCACAACATGATCGATCTGGTTGGTAGTTTTTCGATCCGGAGACGGCCAGGTAGCTTGATGAATCTTTTTATGCTGGAATCTAGTACTACAGATAACCATACTTCGGGCCCCGGCGAAGTCGATCAGCCTCAACCCATTTGGGGATGTTTCGTCGTGGAGGCTGGATGTACCGACCGACCGTAGTGCCAAAGATACCTTCCATACCCACCCTGGCGTTAAAGTCGCCAAGCACTCATAGTGCGCTCCAAGCACTCATAAAAGACATCTTTGGTCACATCGTCCTTCTCTTCCGTCGGGAGGTGGGCGCAAATCAGCGATATGTTGAAGAACCTCGCTTTGATGCGGGTTGTGGCTAGACGTTCATTCACCGCAGTGAATGATAGTACTCGACGACAGAGTCTCTCCCCCACCACGAATCCAACACCAAACTTGCGCTCCTTTATATGGCCACTGTAGTAAATGTCACAAGGACCTACTCGTCTCTGTCCTTGTCCCGTCCATCGCATTTCTTGGACGGCGGTGATGTCAGCCTTTATTTTAGCGAGGACATCAACCAGCTGGGCAGCGGCACCTTCCCAATTAAGGGTCCGGACATTCCAGGTGCATGCCCTCAAATCGTAGTCCTTATTTCGTTTGCCATGGTCGTCATCAAAAGGGGGGTCTCTCATCCGAGGCTGCTTTTTCTTTTTCATTGGTACTGATTTTTACGTGGCGGGTCCCAAACCCAGCTCACAACCCTATGTAGGGGATGTTTCGCCTTCTCACATTAGCTCGTCTTCGAACGGATGTTTTTAGGCTACCCAGAAGTTACTTGGTCAAAGACCGGAAGTCATGAGCTGCTTGAGCCATGTGTAAAAGATTCGTTTCTGGCCACTCCCAAGTGAATGGCGATCAGAGAACTTTCCTCACTAGCGTTAACTTCGACACATGACTCCATCCTCTATCTTGTCTTAATAATATTCTATCTACCGATTTCCACCATGAACTGAATTCTCCGTTTTTACCCGAAAATTCTCTTAAAAATTTTACCACATCCGGAACTCTTTCGGATGCGTCCACGTTGACGCTAAAATCTACAGGATGTTCAACTTCTTCTTCGGTTTGTGGGTGTACGCCGAAACTGTTTCCGATATTAACGATACGAGTTCTCTTTTGTGATTAGGAGTGAAAGTGGACGGGATGTTAGGAAGGGAAACGTTAGTGCTGGATGAGTGCAGATTTAATCTCGACAATGTCGATGCTATTTGTTCTTACTGACTCATTTTTGATTCACCACCTTTCTTTTGTAATGGGATTTCGTCCATAGCTGAGGTATGCTCAGCCGCTCCAGGGTCAGCCTTGGGACCCACGAACCCTTAGCAAAGAAACGAGTTTACTTTCGTCAAGATGTGACTCACATAGTAATGGTGCACTAGTGTGCAGGCAGCGGTAGTGACGCTGCTTGAGGCAGCGCAGCTGTGATGTCGCTGTATCACAACGCAACTGCGGTCGAGCCTTTGCGCGTACCGATATCACACGAAAGCTAACAAAACGGCAAAGTCATTGCGAGCACTGGTGTTACACCGATTTGGTGTAATACCTTTTCAACACAACGCCTGCGAAAACTGCCTAATTCGATTGTTTCCCCACCTGGAGCAGAGCCATTGCGAGCACTGGCATCACAGCGAGGCGTGCTTGCTTATATAGCAGCATAGCGCAGCTTTCGTCACCGTAGTGAGGTAAGTTGTGTGCGTAGTCAATGCGGTGAGGTGAAGTTTAGTACGTATGGTGGAAAGCTCTATGTTGAGGTATGGTGAGGGTAAATGATGTACTGTGGAGTGAAGTTGAAGTAAATTATTGTAAGGTGGTAAATGCCACGTTACAGTCCCGCCCTCACTTCGGACAACGATACTTCGCTGGCTGCAGGTGGAAGGAGTGGTTTCGATCTCCCACGATGGTTTGGCTGGAGGCTGTCCTGGTTGGTATGTGCCGTGAACGGGGAGCGGGTGTGAAAATCTTTATTTAGCAGCAATTTCTTAGCCTATGTTACAAGGTGTCATATATCCTACGATTATGCGTACTTACAACTAGTAACACCAATTTTTAATTTTAGTTGTACAAATGCGCAAATCAGTACTTAGCAAAATAAATTTTAATATCTGGCCTTGTCGTACAAATTAATAAATTGATACTTAAAACTAGTACAATTAAAGTTAATTGATTTAGTCGTACAGGTGTAGCACGCATCGTCCACTGCCGTAACGCACCAATACTCGGTCGCCTTCTAACTTCTGTAGGGCCAAACGTCGGCCTCGGAAAAATAGCGTTCGCTTGGAGCGCTTAACGAAATGCTGCCGTGTCATGGTCAGCCCTTCCAGGAACCATGGAATTTCGTTCGCTGGAGTTATTTCTTCGGGCGACGTGATAAGCGGGGCTGGTCGTGCGCTGGTCTCGGCCATGGGACTTTGTGTCGCCGTCGTGGTCGTCGGGGCCTATGGGTGAATCGGTGTTGGTGTTTGGCCCTCGTCGGTCGGTTGGGTCTTTGGGCGAACCGGTGTCGTTTCGACGTGGGCCGTTGCCGTCGTTTGGGCAGGCGCCCCATCGTCGGTCGGTTGGGCCTTTAGGCGAACCGGTGTCGTCTCGACGTGGGCCGTGACCGTCGTTTGGGCAGCGCGCAGCCCTGTGATGGCACAGGCTTCGGGACTTAGTTCACCTGCTGATAGGACTCGTCTGGTGGTCGGGAGTTTACGAGCGTTCGTGCTGAGCGGCGTCTGTCGCGGCAATGCTTCTAATTCTGGTGGTTTTATGCACGGCCGCGGTTGCTGTTTGCCGACGCTGTGCTCCTAGGGCTGCTTGGGTGCCCTCGGGCGAGTTCGGGCAGCTGACCCTGCGACGTCTACGCTAATTGCGTGCAACTGGTGCACCTCGGTTGCATTCGTGTACACCCGAGGTCGTGCTTCCGGTGGTGGACGAAACGGTTGTGGCTTTTGAGGCTCATTTGGTGGCTGTGGTTGGCGCTTGGTATGGCGGCCCGATGCGTGTGGCCTTCCGCTGATCACGGGTTTCATTTTGATTATCTGGAAAGAGATGAGTAAACGGACGCTTCGATTAGTGTTGGCAGCGTGTATTGTTGCGTTACATTCGTGCTAAGTGGCTCGGAGCTAGAGTCCGTAAGATCGGTAGAGAGTGCAGCTACTCAAGTTTAGTATTCGGTCGGCAACTGTTTTAGATCTTGCAGATGCACATGGATGGTACGCCCTTCTGGTGAGTTAGGTTTCACGAGTTCGACTGTATTGGTCGACTTGAACTTTCTGACGATATATGGGCCAGAATATTTCGGAGCAAGCTTCTGTACAAAGCTGTTTACTGCGGAAGAGAGCGGATGATCTCTTTTGAGTACTTTCTCGCCGATAAGTGGCTTCCATGGTCGTCTGCGCAAATCGAAGTATTTCTTCTGGCGTTTTGCTGCAGTAGACAAGTTGTGAGAAATGTCTTGCCCAAGCTCGGTGAGTGTCGGCACGGTGGTGGCTTCTTCGTCAGGCACGTGTGTACCCGAAGTTTATCTCAGCTGCTGATGTTTTTGTCGAGTCGTGTTGTGATGTATTTATTGCGAAAGCTATTTCGGCTAGTTGGTGGTCCCAGGTCCGATGATCGGCCTTTGTTCGTTGTGCGATCATAGTTTTCACGATTCTGTTTATGCGCTTGGTTGGGTTCTCCTGTTGGGCGTAAATGGCGGTGAAACAATGCTTGATTCCGTGGCTCTCCAGGAAATGTGCAAGCGGCTTGCCGGTGAATTGCTTCCCGTTGTCGGTGAGGAATATGTCAGGGCAACCAAACGCGCTCTCGTAGCGCCTTTATAACACTGGCGGTGGTTGCATTCCGGACTGGCATGAGCTCCACCCACTTGGAGAACTAGTCCGTGAGCACTAGCAAGCATGTGTTGCCATTTGTTGAACGTGGTAGTGGACCTACAAAGTCCGCCGTTACAACTTCCCACGGTCGTGAGCATTGCATGGTGGCCATCATCCCGGCAGGTTGGCGCTGGTCTACGTTATATTCGGCACATTGTTGGCATCGACGAACATATCTGAGTGCATCCCTATGCATCCCAGGCCAATAATACCCTTCTTGTGTGCGTTTGAGTGTTTTGTGTACACCCATGTGACCGCCGGTACTAGCGTCGTGATTTTCTCTTTGGACTTCAAGTCGGCGGTGTTCTGGTACGCATAGTTTCCAGCATGGTGAACTGGATAGCTTATTGCGTGGGACGACGTGCCGAAAGAGCCGGCCATCGATAAGCTGGTAATCGGGATGTTCCTTCGGTTGATCGTGTACCTGGCGCGTACGTCTTTCATACCATATATCCGGTTGATCATGGATGGCATGCAGAAGTTCCGCATCGACTTCTTGGTCTTTCAGTGGGCATCTGGACAGCGCATCGGCGACTACGTTGAGGGTACCTTTGCGATACTCTATTTCGAAGTCAAACTGTTGTAGCTCTAGCGCCCACCTTGGAAGTCTTCCGGATGGGTTCTGCAGGGTGTGAAGCCATTTAAGTGAATGATGGTCGGTGATTACGGTGAAATGATAGCCCTCCAGGTATGGTCGCATCTTTCTTATACCCCACAATACGGCTAGGCACTCCTGTTCGGTGGCAGAGTATCGCGTCTCCAGCTCTGTCAAGCTGCGACTGGCGTATGCTACGACCCGTTTTTGGTCAGAATGGCGCTGAAAGGACTACGCCTAGTCTTCTCCGCTGGCGTCAGTCTGCAGACAGAAAGGCCACTCGAAGTCAGGGCAGCCCAGGATGGGTGCACTAGTTAGTCTTTCCTTTAACACCTGGAATGCTTCTTCTTGTTCGGAACACCATGTCCAGCGCTGGTTTTTCTTTAATAAGCGGTTCAGCGGTGCTGATATTTTGGCAAAGTCTGCTACGAAGCGTCGGTACCACGAGGCTGCTCCTAGAAAACGGCGTAGTTCTCTGATGGTGGTAGGTGCTGCCATATCGCTAATGGCTGCGACTTTAGCCGGGTCGGTGTGAATACCCTCGGTGCTGACTACATGGCCCAAGTAATGAAGGCGTTGCTGCACAAACTTACACTTCTCAAAGTTGATCTGCATCTGGTTTTGCTGAAGGCGCGTGAACACCGTTTGCAAGTAATCTAAGTGCTCTTCAAACGTGTTTCCCAATACGATGATGTCGTCCAGATAGGCAAAGACCTTTGGCTGTAGTTCTGATCCCAGAACGGTGTCTAAGGTTCGCTGGAATGTCAATGCCCAAAAGGCATTACTCGCCACTGAAATAAACCTCTCCCCGGTACGGTAAATGCGGTGTACTGGCGTGAGTGGGGGTGTCGCGGAATTTGCCAGTAGCCGTTCTTCAGGTCGATGGTCGAAATGAACCGAGCTTTCTTGAGTTGGTCGAGGATTGCGTTTATTTGGGGAAGTGGGTATGCGTCTGGTATGCTTGCTGCGTTAAGTTGCCGGTAATCTATACACATTCACCAACTTCCTTGTTTGTTTCGCACTAGGACAATGGGCGAGCTATAGGCGCTGTTAGAGGCTTCGATGCGGCCTGTTGTAATCAATTCGTTCACCTCTTGATTGATTACTTCTTGCATCGCTGGGTTGCGTGGATAATATCTCTGCTTCAGTGGACGGTCGTGTTTAAGGCGAACTATGTGTTCGGCGGCTGTGCTGGGGCCGGTGATCGTCGAGAATACTGCCGCGTTCTCAGTGAGGAGAGTATTCAATTGGTGATTCTCCTTTTCTGTAAGATGTTGTCTCTCGGTTAGCACAGCAAGATGATCGGCGGGTGCCTGTGTGCTTAGGCGTGTAGCGGTTAGGGGTTGGCCATCGATGGTGATAGCCAGGTCTCGCTTCCTTAAGAAATCCATGCCTAAGATGACATGTTCCGAAAGCGTCGGTAGGGCTGATACAAGCAGGTGCATGGACTTGTTACCCAGCTCTATAGTAACCGGATACATTTTCGTGCTAGGTATATATGTCCGGTTAGCTAGCTGAATACGACGGGTCTGGCGTCTGGCTTTAATTTGGTGTTTATCCTGATGACGTTGAAGTTCCTTACCGATATATGTGAGTGTGGCTCCGGTGTCCACCAGGGCTTCGATCTGCATGCCTGCGACAGTAATGAGCAAATAATAACGGCCATCTTGTTTCCCTTTTGGGTACGGAAGCGTTGCTTTGAGTGCTGTTTTACTGGGTTTGGACGGAGTAGCTCGCACTGTCGCATGTGTGGGACAATTGCAGTATCGCGATATGATTCCGTCGCGTCCACAGCAGGAACAGAATATTCGCTGCTGGTTGCGACATTGGCGCCTTCGGTGTCCCGGCTGCTTACATTGCAAACAAACTTTCTCGCTGCAATATTTAGTCCTTACCGCCGTCAAACAGTGATTGGTGTTTCTTGCTTGCCTGGTCTCCTCGCCTTTTAACAATTCGAATTCTTCCGTTAATTCGAGTAGTTCGTCTACGCTGTTGAAATCGCTCCGACGGACATATAAGCGATATTCCACCCTTAGACCGTCATATATACGCTCGGTGTGAACTTCATCGCGAAGTTTCGGGTGCTGGCGAATAAGCGTTTGGATAGCCAGCACATAATCCTTTGCCTTCTCTCTGGGAAATTGCTTGCGTTGATGGATAGTTTCTTCCAGATGTGGAAGGTGTCGTTTCGGTAAAAAGAACCGTTCAGCCTCGTAACGAATGTCGTCTCAAGTGTTTATGACGTTGCGTTTTACACGAAACCATTGCAGCGCTTTGTCTTGCAAAATTTCCGGCATAGTAGCAAGAAGCTGGTTATTTGCTATAGAGTAGCACTCGGCGAGTTCCTCGCATCGCTCTAAAAAGTCATGTAAATTTTCGCGACCGCTGTAGCGTATGTTCCATCGCCGCACGGAGTTCATAACCTCCAAATCTGGCAATTTTGCAGCCGATGTGATGTTGTCACGTGTTGCTATCGCTTCTTACTGTGGTGGTTGAAACAAGTATGGTGGCGTTACCTTCTTCCTTCATTTCCCTATCCAAAGCTTTTACTAGGTCCTCCGTGGATTTATTGTGGCGCTTTGCACGGATGCAAGCGCTCAGCTCGCTACGGAGATCTGCTACGGTCCGCCCTTCGACAGCAATCGGTGTCGTCTGCACTCGGTGACTAATCGGTCCTTCTTTAGCCAATAAATCCAACTGGTCGTGTCCGTCTCAAGCGTTAGAGCCTTATTCGCTGCGAAGCTTATGATTGTGTGGGGGGCGCGGCGAACCTGATTCATGAGTGTTGGTGACCGTTTCATGTTTTTCACTGTCACTCACAAAGTCAGGTCCCCGCTCGGGCGCCATTTGTAATGGGGTTTCGTCCATAGCTGAGGTATGCTCAGCCGCTCCAGGGGACCCACGAACCCTTAGCAAAGAAACGAGTTTACTCTCGTTAAGATTTATCCACACTAAAGTACCAATGCCTGCGAAGTACCAAATTCTACGGTATAAGGTAGAGTCATTGCGAGCACTGGCATCACACCAAGGCGTGATCCTTTACTAGCTAACTAGCTACTCCACTTATCCCTGCCTATTGCTACTGCTTGCGACCGTCCTCGCTGGCGAGCTGGAACAAATGATCGCATTCGGTGTGAAGTGCTTATTTATATAGCAGCATAGCGCAGCTTTCGTCACCGTAGTGAGGTAAGTTGTGTGCGTAGTCAATGCGGTGAGGTGAAGTTTAGTACGTATGGTGGAAAGCTCTATGTTGAGGTATGGTGAGGGTAAATGATGTACTGTGGAGTGAAGTTGAAGTAAATTATTGTAAGGTGGTAAAAGCCACGTTAAACTTTTACGTTTGAAAGATGAAAAATATGAACCTCTTCTTTATAATTTATTCATATTATTTCTTCTAAAGTTTATCACTTGTTTACGAACTTAAATAAGCCTTATTATATAAAAAATTTTATTTTTAATAATTTTTTCTTATTTTATCTACTTAGTAAAAAATAATTTTATTGAACACCTACTTACATTAATCCTAGCCGCTGCATTTTGTCCTTAAATTTCTGAGTTTGATTGCTGGTTAACAATGCTGTTGAGGCTGATAAGTAGTAAATTTGTTGTCAGCACTGGGTCGATGAATGTTGATTGGTGGTTAACAACTCTGATGTGGCTGATAAGTAGTAAATGGATTGATGATGTTGTTGTTTATTCGTTGCTCTTTAGTTTTATATTTTAATTTTTTTTAACTTATTTGCCTTATTTACTCTTCGCACTTATTTGTTTGGTAGTCTATTTAAATTGTTAGTCCGAAATTTGCAGTCTTAGAAATATTTTATTATTCTTTTATGGTCTAATTTCATTGTAATTTTATTTGTTGCCCTTATTTATTTAAAAACTTTTTTTCACACGATTTTGATGTAGAATTTAAATTTTTTTTTAATTTTTGTTATTTTCCACTTTAAACTTTTTAAGTTCATTTAATTCTTATTGATTCTGTTAGTATTCTGGTTGGCGGGTCCATACGGACCGTCCTTTTCATAAACAAGGATTATGTTATTACTAAGAGGCCAACTACCAGAAGTTTTTAATAGAAAACGCGAATTTATTAATTAATTCAATTCGGTCCCTGCTCGGGCGCCACATAAAATAAAACAATAAGTTTTTATTTACAGCACTATGTGCTTACTTTGAGCTTTATTTCAAAACTGAGTACTTAATTCTATTGTTAGTTATGTATTATTAAGCTAAGCTCGAGCCCTATAAGTGCCCAGTCATCAAAATTAGGTTTGCGCGTGTTTCGCTCAACTACCTAAAAATTGGGAGAGCGGATGCGCACGTAGCGCATTCCATTAAGCTAAGAGTGCAATAGGGGTCTCAATTGTAAGTTGACTCCTAATTATGCAAACATTGTTGTCAGCGAATTTATGTTGTGTTAACTTACATGTTTCCTGCGTTTGAGTTTTTTTTATTTATTTTTAAAGTGAAAACTTCTTATGGCGCGTTGGGCACTTTTGTGGATGAGCATTATCAGCCATTCTCGCGACAGATGAGATTTTACACAGATATACTCCGCGTGTATTCTTATAATATATGTATACTATACGCGCTCTTTGCATGGGCATTCGTTCGTGCTCTCGCGACAGACGAGATTACATACCTATATGTATACTAAGACAGAGAACATAAAGACATAGAGAAGGTGCAAATTGAATTCTGTATGATGTTCGATTGGACGGCTAACAGAACTTATAAGATTGAAATGCAGAATTTTGCAATTCTCGCTGCTATTTTGCAGAAATGAGCACGTTCTTTGGCAGAAATATATGTAAAACGACTGAATTCATGTGAGAATGAATAAAGAGAAATGCTTTGAAGAAAACTACCCAAAGTCACACAAAGAATGTAAAGAAGCTTTCTCTGAGTGACATATGCGTGATTTATCTTGTATCATATGAACCATTTTTTTCAGAAAAATGATAAAAATTTTAATTTTTTTACAAAATCGTGAAAAATTAGGTACAAAATATTTTTTTAATTATTTCAAAAAAGTTATATTTATATATAATTTCTTCAAAGAAAATTGATGAGATTCATGAAATATGCATATTCGCATTATTTCGTTATCATTTCCACATTTGCACCAATAGAATTTCTATGGCATATAAGTATGTACATAAAATGTACTACATATATTATTTCTTTGGCATATTTGTCTGTATGTTTACGAAAGCAAACGCGAGCCACATACATATGTACATACATTCATCTATCTATATATCTTCTATCTTCTATCTATCTATATAAATCTATCTATCTATCTATCAATCTATATAAATAAAAATGAATTGTTGTTCGTTAGCCTGATTAAAACTCGAGAACGGCTGGGCCGATTGAGCTGACTTTGGTTTAAAAATGTTTGTCGTAGTCCAGGGTAGGTCTAAACGGTGAGCAAATAAGGAAAAATTACGAGTAAGATAGAGTAAAACGACAATTCCATTTTCCCATATAAAAGTTGACCACTTACTTGCTGTCAAACATTTGACGGTATTTGTACTCTCAGTCCCACTCGAATTGAAGAACGCATTAAAACAAGACCTTTGAATCGACAACATAATATCAACTTTGCTCATAACATCGTGTATTTAAATTTCAATTTCAAATTTCAAAATATATAAATATAATTAATGTGTTGACATGTTTGATGGTGCCAACCTTACAGTGTTACCAACTCTCAAAAATACTTTTATTATAATAACGGGGCATCTCTGCCTGTGCAGACTCCACATTGCTCATTGTTTACTAGATATAGAATACTACATAGTTTGCCATATATGGTAAGCTAGAAGCTGTCTCTTCAGCAGTTTAACAGCGCAGTTTTCATTTATATAAAAATTTCGAAGAGACAACATATTCCATTTCCACATATGCCGACGGCATTTTAATTTCGGTAATATGAAAATTAGAAGAGCGAGTTAAGACGGTTGTGTTATATTATAAAAATAAAGTACATTTTCAAAATAACATTTAATATTTAGTTTAATATTGTTAATTTATAGAAATATTATGGAAATTGTGTTGGGAAGTCTTAAACTTAATAAACTTATACAGCTTGTATCAAAATATCATTTCTAATTTTAGATTTATTATTTTAATTTCAAAATATAAATATCAGCCCTATTCTCAAATAACCTCTCAACTGAGTTGAGAGGAAAAATTTGAGAGATTTCTTGTGAGGCATATTTTGTGAGGCTATTCTTGCTCAAACCTCATAAGAAAAAAGCTTAAAAAAGTTACTACGTGAGGTAAAAAGCTTTTTGCTGTCAAACAGCTGTTTTAATAAAAATAAACAAACAAAAACACAAATGGATAATAAAGATATGTAAGTTAACACAATATTTTATGAACTACTACATATATTCCATTCCCACAGTATATGCTAGAAACATACAAACCGTTTGCATACTTTGGAGTCCTATTACAACCAAAAGTGCAACTGCGCTAAACGCGCATCCACTAAATTCTTAAGTGAGCGAAACACGAGCAACCATGTCTTCTCCCCCAAAACCAAATAGCTGCAGGTGAGCGCTACACGCGCAAACCCTTTTAGCTGACCAAGCATCTTTGGTCACGTAGGCCGGCTCAAGCATAGGTTAGATTATAAACTTTAAAGTTAAGTGCAGTCAGTCTTTTTAAGTTACTAGACTCGACAGGCACATAGTGCCGCTAAAAAAACATAAATAATTTTAAGATAATGAAATAGGCACATAGTGCCGACCTAATAAAATTAATTAATAAATAAACCTCCGTCTCGTTAATTGGCGCCCGAGCAGGGACCGTGAAGAAAAAAATAATAATATTTTTTATACTCGCGGACGAAACCTAAATAACATTTCGTACTCGGCTCCTTAGTACCTTTCGGAAAAAGGGCGGGCAGTATCAACCCAGCCGAACGAAAAGCATAAGCTAAATACAAATACATCGCACGGAAAGTGCGTGACGGGGAAATTTAGAATAAATTAAGCAAGTGTAAAATAATACAACTATAAGAGGAAGGATTTAAATTAATTCATCAAATACAACCAATATAACAAATACAACTACTAGAGGAAAGATTTAAATTAATTCATCAAATACAACCAATACAACAAATACAACTACAAGAGGAAAGATTTAAATTAATTCATCAAATACAACCAATACAACAAATACCACTACAAGAGGAGAAATGTAAATTAATCACACAAAGGAGGAAACACTATCAACACAGGAAAATGCAAATGATATTTATATAAGTTTGATATTAAAATTATTAGCAAGTAAGGTTATGTGAAAGGAAATAATTATTGTTATAACAAAAGAAAAGTTAACACTGTAAAAAAAAAAAATTTTAATTTAAATAATCATAAACAAGTGAACAAAATGGCGCAAGAAGAACAGATAGCAGAGACCCTTTCGAGGTTAAATTTCCAGGCAAATAATAACAGTTCAGGTACCTCCTCCTTACCCTCTGTTTTTACTGCTAGCCAGAGAACTTAATAACAGAAACAGTTGCCGCCCTACTACACCCTAGAGTAGTAAAAAAAGAGGAGCATAGAGTATACTTCAGTAGGCATACCGAGTCATTAGGCCGAATACCAGATGTAGTGAAGTGTTTGAGGGAATTTTCTGGAAGACCAGGAGAGTTTAGCTCGTGGAGGAAATCCGTAATTAGGATACTGTTGATGCATGGTCAAAACAGGGATTCGCCAAAGTATTATTCAATTCTTCACACAATCAGCCACAAAATTACAGGCGAGGCCGACGCGGCACTCGAGTCATATCGGACTCCATTGAATTGGAGTAAGATCAAGAAGTGCCTAATGCTTCATTACTCGGATAAAAGAGACGTCAGTGTACCAAATGACAACTCTTGTCCAACAGGGTAGAACAGTAGAGGAATTCTACTCGTGGTCTACAGGTGTCTCTCTCTCATACTAGATAAGATTGATTGTCTGGAGCTAGGAGAGGAAGCCATGACTGCTATGGCTAATACCTATAGAGAAAAGGCACTAGACACCTTCGTTAGGGGTCTCAATGGGCAACTGCCAAGTTTACTCAGTGTGAGGGAACCAACCAGCTTGCCACAAGCCCTTCACATGTGCCTTAAATTGGACAATATGAACTATCGGACAAGCCATGCTAACAACATTTCCCGTATGATAAGTATTCAAAAACAGACAAACCACTCCCAACAACGATCATACCCCCCAAAGACGCAAGGACGATCGTTTTACCCAGAGCTTGCCAATTTTGGGCAAGGATCTTTCCCTAGACCTCCACAAAGGTATGGTCTAAACCTTCCCCTACAATATGGACGGAATGTCGTACTACAACCCGTTTCAAATCCGACTCCACAATATCGACAATACGGCACACCACAAGCAAATCGATACGCCACATCGTACAATACGCCTTACGGAAATTCTCAACAGGGTTACAGACCACAACTACCACCCAAACCCCCAGTCCCAATGGACGTTGACAAGTCCATACAAACCAAACAGGTTAATTATCAGAATAGGCCACAACCCCAAGGATTTCATAATCCGGGGCAACGAAATTCAAACAATGGACAATCCCAACCATTTCATAAACGCCCACCCACGCTAACTTTACAACAGCCCAATAAAATTCAACGACTCTATAATACAGAAGCTGTGGATCCTACTGCAGCATCTAACTCAAACGAGACTATTGAAAATGTTGAGGGATATTACTACGAAGACCCGCAATACCTTAGCTACGAACAAGAAGCGGCACATTCTCAAAACGAACAAACAGACTATGCTACCGATAACATTAATTTTTTAGATTAAAGCCTTCTTCGTTGCCATATTTTTCTTACAGGATGAGGAATGGTAACGAATTGAAATTCTTGGTAGAAACAGGTTCGAACAAGAATTATATTAACCCGACTTACATACGAAATCCTATTCCAAATCAACCCTTTTATGCAGATTCAGTTGGAGGACCCGTCAAAATAAGTCATCACGCAAATATCGATATCTTCAAAAATGAAATAGGACAAATTAAATTTCATATCATGTCAAACCTAAAAACTTTTGATGCAATTATAGGTAACGACACATAGAAAAATTTAAATGCAGTAATTTTTACAAACGAAAATTATTTCACTCTACTTAACAAATACAAATATCCCATCCAGCAGCTTCCAATAAACTCAATTACTCATACAACCCTACGGACTAATCACTTGAATCCTGAAGATAATGAAAAACTAAAGCAACTTATAAGTTCATTTCCAACCCTATTCGCCGAACCCGACAAGAAATTGACTTTCGTCACTAATGTCAAAGCAGAAATTAGAACAAGAAATGAAAGGCCCATTTACTCAAAAACTTGCCTCTGAAAAAGGAGATTGACCAACAAATTGCTGAATTGGTGAATGATGGCATCATTCGTCCATCGAAATCCCCATACAATTCCCCTGTATGGGTAGTACCAAATTATAGATATTACCACCATTCTGTCCAACCTAGGGAAAAATAAATTTTTTTCCACCATTGACCTCAAAAGTGGTTTCCACCAGATTGCACTAAATGAGACTGACATCGAGAAGACCGCCTTCTCGGTTACAAATGGAAAATTTGAGTTTACACGACTTCCATTTGGCCTAAGAAACGCACCTGCTATTTTTCAGCGCACTTTAGATGACGTCCTTGGAGAACATATTGGCATTCGCTGCTACATCTACATAGACGATATTATAATCTTTAGTAAAACTAAAAAAGAGCATTTCGATAATCTGAAGATTATTTTCAATACGTTGGAAGAAGCTCGATTAAAAGTTCAATACGACAAATGTGAATTCATTAAAGAAGAAATAGAGTTTCTAGGTATCATTGTCGATCAAAATGGTATTCGCACCACACCAAAAAAAGTGGAGGCAATAACAAATTTCCCGCTTCCCAGGAACGTTCATGACTTACGCTCCTTTTTGGGAATGACTGGACATTATCGCAAGTTCATAAGAGCCTGTGCTCAAATCGCAAAACCACTCACTGAGATATTGAGAGGGGAACTGGGAAGAATTTCCAAACATCAGTCTAAAAAGACCAAACTAATTTTTTACAACTGAACAGGTGGAAGCTGTCAACCAACTAAAAATGTAGCTCACATCCGAAGATGTTATACTCCATTATCCCAATTTTGAGAAAGCATTCGAGCTTACCACTGACGCCTCCGATTACGTTTTGGGAGCAGTACTCTCACAAAAAGGTAGACCAATATGCTTCCTTTCAAGAACGCTAAGCAGAGTGGAGGAGAACTTTGCAACAAACGAGAAAGAAATGCTAGCGATAATTTGGACTTTACAGTCCCTTAGATGCTTCCTTTACGGATCAAAAAAGGTCAAAATATACTCCGATCACCAACCCTTAACTTTCGTTATAAGCAATAAAAACACAAACACCAAAATGAAGAGATGGAAAGCTCAGCTAGAGGAATACAACCATGAACTAATTTACAAACCCGGCTGTTCAAATGTAGTTGCAGATTTCCTTTCACGACCACCAATTTCAAACGTTAACTCACTTACAGTTCATAGTAATGATAGTTCACCGGAAAATCTGATATACTCAGTAGAAACCCCAGTAAATGTCTTTAAAAACCAACTTTTTATCTCTGGAGGACCGGAATCTTCATATAAATTCCAAATAATTTTTCCAATGTACCATAGACATCTTATCACAGAAAAAATCCTTTCCGAGGAGTCACTGAATTCACTTTTAAAAAAACATCTAAATCCTTCAATAATTAATGGCATTAAAACAACAGAAACGATTATGCTAAAAATTCAAGCCATTTACCCTCTACATGTCGCTAATTACAAAATACGATTCACACAACTAGCTGTCGAAGATATTACAAATACGGACGATCAAGACAGAATTATTATCGAAGAACATAACCGTGCCCATAGAAACGAAAAAGAAAATAAACTACAGATTTTGGAAAAATATTATTTTCCCGCGATGGCGAAGAAAATTAGGAAAATAATAAAGTTGTGCAGAATATGTAAAGAGAACAAATATGACCGACATCTAAACAATTCAAAACTCGGCGATACACCTCTACCAAAGTACGCAGGACATACCATTCATATAGACATTTTTTCGACAGGCAAGCATAAAGTATTTACTTCTATTGACAAATTTTCAAAATTAGCTGTAATAAAAAGTATAGACGGGAAAAGTATCGAAAACATAAAAAAAACCATTAAGAGACATTCACCCCTATTCTTTGCTTTTGACAAATTAATAAAATATTGACAATTTACTCAAATATTTAACAAGCGAGAAATATTTTGGTATTCTGTGGCAATCTAGATAAAAGTAAAAGCTTCAATTCGTAAAGCTTTCCCCACACGTATGGTGAAAAAATAATGTAAATAGAACACAGCTGATTTCTATTCAAATTATTCGTTAAAATGGACAGTTCTGCAACGTAAGTTTCCAAATTTTAATTATTAACCATAATTTATAATTTAACTTTTATTTTATAGTAAACCCAAGCACGAAAGAGCTACGCACGAGCAGCTGGAGGCATATGTGTTGTTTTGCCAAGCACACCCAGAAATTAGTACGGGGAAAAATTGTCCAAAAACGCCTCAAGGGATGAAGGAGTTGTGGCAACAGCTGGCAGAGCAACTTAATTCGTGCAGAGGACCAATACGAAGTGTTGCAAAATGGAAAGAGGTAACATTTCAGTTTATTTTTCGTTTATTTATTATATTGTGTTAATTTATAGACGTTAGGCGTTTGGAAAAGCCAACTGCGCACTAGAGCAAGGCGGTTGAAAATGACTCAAAGGCTCACAGGTGGAGGTCCAAGTTCCAAGCCGATGACGGACTTCGAAGAAATGACTTTGTCTACATTTGGCTCGGCCGCTGTAGATGGGATGCAAAATGTACAAAGCCTAGGTTTAACGCCAATTGAGCAAACGGATGAATGCGCAATTTCATCACCCACGGGTAGTCCTCAACAATTATGCAGTCAGGTAGATGCAAGCCCAAATCCCGAACACCATACAGCAAGTCCATCGACACCATCTACGTATCTTAGCTTGGAAAACCAGGTAAGTTTTCATTATGATATAATTACAAAATACATATATACTTTTTTATGCAATTTCTTATTACGTGTTTTTCTTTTTAGGATGCTTCAACTTTGGTGCTATCACGAAGTGCACGAAATAAGCTTATCAGCACTTTGATAGCTGATATACCAAAAAGGAATGCTGCTGAGGAAGAGAGGCGACGGGAGCATAGTGAAATGATGCAGGCCATTCAAGGCCTAACTAGTTCTATAACAGAACTTATAAAGTCGTTTAATAGTAATGAAAAATAATATCTAAAGTTTAATTAAAATTGAAATAACGTATGTGTAACATTTTTATTGAATTAAGTTTGGTTTTTTGTTTTATAATAGAATAAAAAAAAATGGAATGAAAATTTCAATTTGTTTTCTTTTAACAAAAAGGATAAATAAATAAACAAACAATATAAGTAAGTAGTGTATTTCGAAAGTCGAATTGTGAGAACATTTATGTATGTACACAAGAATAGGGATTGGCTTCTGTATATATATAACTAAAGAGTTGACATATATCTTGATCTTGTTCTTTCACCTTCGCGCACGTACTGTGAAGAGTTATAATCATTAATTGGAGAATCAAAGTCTTCTGGAACCCCGTCATCTATTTCGTTGAACGTAATGCCTGCTTTCGTCATTATATTATGCAATATAACGCAAGTACTAACAAACAAAGCGGAAGTTTCGTGTGAAGAACTCGGTGCTTCAACAAACATCTGAAGCGAGATTTTAAAACACCAAATGCTCTCTCTATGCAGTTTCTTGCAGAACCATGTAATTTGTTGTATTTTTGCTCTTTATGGGTTTTAGGTGTTTCCACTGGTGTTAAAAGCCACGGCCAAGAAGCCAAGATTCTCTCCGTTGTTGCTCAGACGTATTAGTATGCTGACGAATGAGATGTTTTCGTAGGTCAGAAGTTGCCCAAATTCCAGAGTCATGTGTTGCACCCGGAAATTTAGAATTTACAAATGTAAAATATAATCGGTGATCGCAAACCTAAAAAGCGATACATTCAATAATTGCATTGGCATATATGTATGTGCATGCAAAAACAAAACTTACTGCTTCAACATTGATACTGTAGAATCCTTTTCTATTTAAATATAAATTAAGAGGACGTTCGACATTATTTGATGGTGGAGCAATGATAGCAATATGCGTGCAGTCAATTGCTCCCATGGTGCTTTTTATTCCAAATTTTCTAAAAAATCTGAAATATATTTCAAATAAATTAGCATATTATTATTTGTATTACAATAATACTTGAGCCGTTTTTATAAAAGTTTCTTCCTCTATTGAACTGGGAAACTTTATTTCTCTTCCCTTCACCTTCACAATAAGTTTTGCTACAGCTCGCACACTTCTCGAAAGGGATGACTGACTCATGGGCAAGTTGACGTTGTTACCTACACATTTCTGATATGAGCCGTGTCCTAAGAAGTTCAAAGCTGCTAGAACCCTTAGGTAGTGAGGTAGTGACGTTTTCTGATTATCATGTGGGGCCAGTTCATCAATTAGGCGGCGGCAAATTTCACGAGTTAATCTAAAATTTTGCACAAAGGTATTCTCGCTCAAAGAAAATGGATTGCTATAATCGCGTAAACTTTTTAAATGCCGCGCGAGTTAATACTTTAACCTTTAACCACAACCTTATCTTTCAGTAAACATTAAAGAAAAATCATCAAAACAACTTTATCTTAGAACAATAGAAGCGCACTATCAGTACAACAAACAATAACAACCCAAATAGTTATTTACTAGTAAACAACTAGCATCTCAATAGTATGAGCAGCGATAAGCATAGCCTATATAAGCAACTGGAACAATAGCCTCGAGGTCACTTTATCATTATCGACTGCCGAGTAACAAGTTCTGTATACCACTTGTAAAGGTACAGTTTAAGTTTAATATATTCAATACTTAAGTACATGTGTATACTGTGAATTATTAAACGAATAAAGGATCAGTCAGTACCAATCTCATTAGCTGACTTAAAATTATATTTATTTTATTCATAACGAGTAAATAAATTAACTGGCGCCCAACGTGGGGCAGCAACAAAAAAGGATCATCAATAATATCCTTAGTCAGTCTGCCTGAAAGGGAAGAACCTAGTCCCTGGAAACAAAAAAGGATTCATTTAAACCATCCAAGAAGTTTACCAGTGCATCATCCCACACAACGTCAATCAAAAGGGATTCACATAAAAATCCTAATACGACAACAAATTGAAAGTAAAGGATCAATATACCATCCTTAGCAAACAACACGCTTTCATAGAAAGAATACCATATCAAGCAGCGCTCCAAGAATACAACTGGAGACCGATTTTTAGTAAAATAAATCAACAAATAAACCAGCAAGATGACAGAACAAGCAAATTTAATTGCATTAACCCACGTAGTCGCCGATCTGCAACGACAGTTATCCGAACTACAATTAGGAAGAAGTGCAACCATTCCACAACGAACAGAACAAATATGTTCTTAGACCAGACCAGAAGAAGTGGATCTGAATATGTTTAAAACACTAACACAATTTAATGGTAATTACAACGAATACAGGAATTGGAGGAAAGTAGCAACCACATTAATGGAAGACATACGACAATTCGAAGGACATAATATATATGCCCAAGCATTAATAATGATCAGAGGAAAAATTATTGGCAAAGCAGCACAGATCCTGATCAACCACAACGTAAAGAGAAACTTCCAAGACATCATCGATAGGCTAGACGATTCCTATGCCGATAAACGACCAATATACGTTCTGGTGGAAGATATGATGAAAATACAACAAAAAGAACTACCACTGCATGTATATTATGACAATCTGAACCAAGCATTGAATGTAGTGCTATCCAAGATTGAGATGACACACAAGGAAGAACGAATAATCCAAGTATTGACACAAGAAATCCAAGCTAAGGCAATCAGAACATTCGTCACTGGACTGAGAAGTGTAGCTATCAAGAATGCCATCTATGCACGAGCCTGCACAACATTAGCAGATGCCTACAGTATCGCCCGTACAATGCAACATGATTCACGCCATTAGAACCTCGAGTACATTCCACGATGCAACCATCATCAGAATAATTATTCTTATCAACAACAACCCCCAGTTGTACCAATGGATATCGATTCATCTACCATATTCCGTAGACCAACGAGACAAGGTTACAACAAGAATCAGCAACAACCACCACGAAATCCGCAGCCTCGACAGAATTATCAAAATCCATTTAAGAAGGTAGCAGGTGCATTGGGATACAAACGAGTACGAGATAATACAAGTCATGCTAATATATCGGGTGATTTTTTAAGAGCTTGATAACTTTTAAAAAAAAAAAAACGCATAAAATTTGCAAAATCTCATAAATGAAATTATCTTCAAAAAGTAAATGTCATGAACCAATCTAACGTTTCAAATAAAGAACCGATGAGATTTTGCAAATTTTATGCGTTTTTTTTTTTAAAAAAGTTATCAAGCTCTTAAAAAATCACCCGATACAACCGAAGAATCAACGGATCAACCAAATTACACACGATCAACAATCAAATACAGAATACGAACAGGAAGAATATTTTTTATTCTAAGGCATGGGTTGCCAACGCTTGTAAGGACCACAGAAGAAGGTAACTCAGTGTATATTTTAATTGATAGTGGTGCAGAAGAAAATTATGTTAATCCAAAATTCCCTCACGCAAAAAGGATAGAAGTAGAAGGTAAAAAACAAGCCGCTACTTTACACGGTAAATCATTAATTAAATATAAAAAGAAAGTGAATATAATAGGATTCAGTATGGAATTTTTAGAACTCGATACCTTACAAGATTTCGATCTCTTGATAGGAATTAAAGGTTTAAAGCAAATGAAAGCAATGATAGATACCGAAAGAAATGTATTAATTGTGAAAAAGAATAAATTAACAAGAATAAATTATATGATAGGAGAAGAGATGTATAAAAAAGAAATAACTGAATTAATGAAAAGAAATGACCAGAGTAAAACATTACCCTACGTAACTACAGTAGAGGCAGAAATCAGAACAGAAACCAATAATCCTATTTGGGCCAGACAGTATCCATACCCCCAAGCGGATAGAGCATTTGTAGAAACTGAAATAAAAAAATTATTAGATAATGAAATAATACAGCCAAACAAAAGCCCGTACAATTCACCCATATGGACAGTTTCTAAAAAAGGGAATGACGAGCAAGGCAACCCAAAAAGACGCATGGTTATTGACTTCCAGAAGTTAAATGCGCAAACAATCGCTGATAGATATCCCATTCCGGACATCACCATGATGCTCCAAAACCTAGGAGAAACACAATACTTCACGACGCTAGATTTAGAATCAGGATTTCATCAAATTAAAATGAAAAAAGAAGACAGGGAAAAAACAGCATTTTCAATAAATAACGCCAAATATGAATTTCTACGACTACCATTTGGACTGAAAAACGCACCGTCGATCTTTCAAAGATGCGTTGACGACATCCTCAGACCATTCATAGGAGTATGCGCATACGTGTATATAGATGATGTCCTAATATATTCAGCTAACCCTGAACAACATATGAAAGATATCACCAATATAATACACACTTTACACGCAGCCAATATGAAAATCTCGGATGAAAAGTCAAAATTTTTTCAAAGACAGACAGAATTTTTAGGACATATAATTAAAAACGGTAGAATTACAGTAGATCCAGGAAAAATAGAAGCTATAGATAGGTACAAAACCCCAAATTTGAAAGACTTAAGATCTTTCTTGGGAATGACCTCATATTATAGAAAATTTATAAAAGGATTTGCATCCATAACGAAACCATTAACACTCTACCTACGAGGAGAGAATGGTAATATTTCAAAGAATAAAAGTAGCTCAGTACATGTAAAATTAGATGACGAAGCACTTAAAGCAGTTGAAACACTAAAAAATAAAAAGAACAAATAGAATTATTCCAACAAGATTTTGGAAAAGGATTTGATTTGACTACAGACGCAAGCAATCATGCGATTGGAGCTGTATTGTCACAAGGCAAGAAACCTATAGCACTCATTTCACGTACATTAACGCGAACTGAACAGAATTACTCAACAAACGAAAAAGAAATGTTAGCAATCGTTTGGGCACTGAAGAAACTTAGGAATTATCTGTATGGTCTCACTAGTAATACTATTATTTACACCGATCATCAATCCCTAATTTTTTCAATATCAGAGGACAACCCAAATTCAAAACTAAAACGATGGAAAAATTTTATAGAAGAATACGGGGCAAAAATTACATATATTAAAGGAGATTTAAATGTAGTAGCCGACGCCCTCAGCCGTCAAGTAAACGTAACAACGAACGACTCAATACACTCGCAGGAATCATCCTCGTCAATCAGAATTAAAGATGTCAGCGCTCCACTGAACCAATTTAAAACACAAATTGTGATAAAAAAATGTGAATAAAATGCATTAGAAAGAGCAACAATTTTTGCAAACCACGAGAGATTTTATGTTAATTACATCACATCACAAGACTTGATAGATGCACTAACGAAAATTATCAAACCCAATATCACGACCGCATTTCACACTACACTAGAAACCTGGTATGAAATTCATGATATTATAAACTCTTCATTTAATATAGAGAAAAAGGTTTTTTGTCAAAATCTATTAAAGGACATTACGAGTGAAGAGGATAGAGAAAATATAATTAAACATACGCATGAAAGAGCACATAGAAACGCAAAAAATAATACATTAGAGATACTAGAAACTTGCTATTGGCCAAATATAAAAAATGATGTAATCCGACTAACTAGAAATTGTAGAATTTGTAAAGAGAACAAATACGAACGCCACCCGACAAAACAAGTTTACACAAATACAAATGGACATATTTGAAATCGATAAAACAATGTATCTCTCATGTATAGATAGATTCTCAAAATACGCATATATGAGAAAATTAAACGACAAAAGAGAATTCTACAAAATATTAGAGGAAGTACTCATACAAATATTCCCATTTTGTAATAAACTAATGACTGATAACGAGACTATATTTAATAGCATAGCAGCAAAAGCTCTATTCCAACGGCTATATATTGAACATTCAATGACCGCAGCAAACCATTCAACATAGAACGCTCAAGTTGAACGGCTGCATTCAACCATTCTGGAAATTACTAGAATGCGCATTAAACAAAATAAATCAACTGCGACTGAAGAACTATTCAACGCAATCAAGGCATACAATAGGACAATACATTCCGTCACAAAAAGGAAACCTATCGAATTATTTTTTGAAAGGAGCAAGACTGAAGGAATAAAAGAACTGATCGAAAATAAGCAGGAGTATATGCTATCATACCACAATAAAAAACGAACACAAAAGGAATATAAAACAGGACAAACAGTTTATGTGAAACAAAACCGACGAAATAAAACAAATCCACGCTATTTGAAGAAAACCGTACAAGAGAATCGTGAGGACACAATTTTAACAACGGAGGGAAGATCGTACACAAGGACAACCTCAGAAACAATGATGATGATAACGCTAACATTAATCCTAGCAACATCCTTAGCTCAGGAAATAACCGACTTACAAGATCGCAAGTACGTGTTAACCGAGACTGACCCATCATTTTTGTATCAAGAACATGAGTACCTATTCCATATGACGAACTTAAGCAAAATACTTAAACCATACTACAAAATCGCCGAACATAAAGGAGAGATGCCTAGTGAAGACGCAACAGAAACAGCATTGTTCAACAGAATAGAAATCCTCAGAAAACAACTACTGAATAATGGACGAGCCAGACGCTCAAGATCTCTTGATTTCTTAGGATCGATTTTGAAATTTATCACAGGAGTTCCAGACCACGTCGACCTGATTGAAATTAAAACAATACTCAACGACATAATTGAAAATAATAACAAACAAAGACAAATTAATTCCAACTTTGAAATAATGATGAAAACATTTAATATTAAGACAATTAAACAAACAGTTGTATTGCAGGAATAATACAAGGAGTTATTTGACTTAACTATGACAATTAATTTCGCGAACAACGGAAATTTTTATTCAGCAGCAATAAATACGGACGAGATTGAAAGGATATTAGGAAAGGGACAGACTAGTATACCGGTTATTGACATACTCGAATATGCAGACACGCATGTAGGTAGATTAGACGACACTTTCATTGTAATTTATAAATATCCAGTCATTGAAAAGAAATGCACAACATACAAAGTTACTCCATTATCCCATCGTCAAGGCATTTTGGATATGAATAAAATCGTAAGTAAATGTGGAGATAAAATAATATTAGCATCTAAATGTAAAAGTAATTTAAGTAAATATATTTGTAAACAAGAACCTAATGACAATTGTACAATACCAATGATCAAAGGTTACGAAGCCCATTGTAATGTTATCCAAGAAAATAACGCACCTATTATAGATTTAGGACATGGTAATGTCGTATTACAAGGAAAACATATTTTAAACGGAAAATCAATTGAAGGATCGAATTTAATACAATTTAATGAAACAATTATTATTGACTCAGAAGTATTCCACAACCAGGAACAAGAAATTAAAGATTATATTATAGCTAATGGAAACGAAAGAATTCACATTCTTGAAATATTGAAATCAGAAAACGAATATCAATTTGACAACATTAAAAAATTAAACAAATTTTAATACCATTTGAAGAACACCCAATCAAGAATATGTTCATAACTATAGGAGTACTTGTAGTCCTAGGATTAAGTATATTTGTAATATTCAAACTATAAATAATTTATCAAACAACTGTATATCTAAGAAACTACAACGCTACCATAGAACGTGTAGGAATGACTCATCTACTCAAGACTCAAGTATAGATCAGGAGATCTATTCTTCATAAGAGAGGGGAGAGTTAATACTTTAACCTTTAACCACAACCTTATCTTTCAGTAAACATTAAAGAAAAATCATCAAAACAACTTTATCTTAGAACAATAGAAGCGCACTATCAGTACAACAAACAATAACAACCCAAATAGTTATTTACTAGTAAACAACTAGCATCTCAATAGTATGAGCAGCGATAAGCATAGCCTATATAAGCAACTGGAACAATAGCCTCGAGGTCACTTTATCATTATCGACTGCCGAGTAACAAGTTCTGTATACCACTTGTAAAGGTACAGTTTAAGTTTAATATATTCAATACTTAAGTACATGTGTATACTGTGAATTATTAAACGAATAAAGGATCAGTCAGTACCAATCTCATTGGCTGACTTAAAATTATATTTATTTTATTCATAACGAGTAAATAAATTAACTCGCGCGATTCCTATTCTCACAATTTTCATCTTCGTTTAACAATAATAACAAAAGTAAAATATCTTCCATTTTCACAACAAGATGAACAATCAAATATTTAATTCATAACGGGCACTGCTGTCAAGAGCATTTGACATCTTAACAACTTATCAAGAAAAGAGCTTTTTATTTCAGACACAGAATACCAAATGCTTGATAAATGTAAAACTTTGACAAATTAGAAATATGTTGAATTTGTCAAATGCACAGAATAGGGGTGATAATATTTTACTTCGGAGTACCCAAATGCATGGTTTTTGACAACGAAAAGACATTTAGTTCACAACCAATAAAATTCATGCTAGAAAATGAATTTAACATACAAATTTTCACTGCACCCCCATACAAAAGCGAAGTGAACGGACAAATAGAAAGATTCCACTCGACCTTATCCGAAATAATGAGATGCCTTAGACAAGAATACCCAGACAAAAACTTTGAGGACCTTTTGCAATGGTCTGTAAACGAATACAATCATACTATCCACTCCGTTACAGGAAAAAAACCAGTTGACATATTTTTTGGCAGACCCTGTCCATCCAATCGCGAAAATCGGGAAGAGACTAGAACAAAAACTCTCGAAAAACTTAAAAAAAAGCACAAGAACGGGACCTACAATACCATAATAGAAATAAGAAGGACACTATAGACTACAGGCCAGGACAGAAAGTTTTCGTTAGACAAAATCAAAGACTAGGTACCAAACTTTCGAAACGATACAAAGAAAAAATTGTAAAAGAAAATAGGAACTCCACAATATTAACAGAATCAGGGAAAATAGTTCACAAGGACCGCATACGAAACTAACTCAGAACATTTTTATTATTTTTAGATCTCTTTTTTACCTGAACTTTATTTTGAGCGATCGTTCGGTTGAGGTGTTAGATTACACTCAGTCAGAAATCGTTATGATGGAGGAAGGAATTGGCAAAATTCAAACAGGAACCTACCGGATTATCAACATGACAAACATAAGAGAATACTCTACAATATTACGGGAACTGAACAGAAACTTCATACGAAACATTCCAGCTAACAACCCTCTTTACCCATTTATAACAGACGAAATCAGTAACATCAACTTAACAATTAATAACATTTTACCTAAATAAAAGATCACTAGACTACATAGGATCAGCCTGGAAATGGATAGGTGGCAACCCGGACCATGACGATTTAGTAGCCATCAACACCAAATTTAAAGAAGTAATCGAGAATAACAACCAACAATTAATAATCAACAAAAACATTTTGGAAAGAATAAACAATATAACAGAAATTAGCAACTCAATAATAAAGTCTCTAGGAAGTTGTAACGAATTTCAAATCGCCCTAATACTTAAATATAAATTTAAAATTGACATAATCAAAGATGAGTTAGAAAATATTAAAAGAGCAATTTATTTAACTAAAGCGAACATTATTAACTCAGTTATTATTAACAATCAAGAAGCTCCTAGAATAAATAAAATTTTTATCGAAGAGAATCTGCAATTTGGTTCGTTAGAAGAATCTCTGAATTTTGCAGATGTTCAAATTGCTGTAAAACAAAACTTACTAATTTATATGATAAAAATACCGAAAACCGGTAAAGAAATTTGAAAACCTATTATAATTAAGCCTTTAAGTAAAAACGAAACTATTTTAAAGATAAATTTTGAAAAAATACTGAAATGTAATGAAGAATATTATGGTACAGAAAAAGATTGTAAAATAATAAATGAAATAAAAATTTGCAAACAAACCCAAATTGTTAATTTGGAAAACGAAAATTGTATTGAATAAACCATATAAGTGCACTGTAACAAATACGGAACATGTTAAAAATATTGTAGAAATAAATAATGGATTAATACTTTTAAATAATTTCGAAGGAAATATTACTACAAATAATAATACTAAAAAATTAAGAGGATCATATTTGATAAGAATGTTTAATGAAACTATAAGAATAAATAACATGAATTTTACAACTTTAGAACAACATAGCTTGAGACCACTGCCTGCTTTAATCCAACATTCAAACTCAAATTCAGAGTTCGAAGAAGTTCTATCCTTAAAACTTATGAAAGAGCTTAATATAAAAAACATTAAAAAAATAAGTTCTCTGAATCTTTTAGTGAAATCCAGTTTATTCACTCGTTTTGGGCTATTAGCCCTAGTACTTACCATAATTGCAATTTTCAGATGCAAAAAGCGCGTAAAGCCTGAAATAATTATTAGCAAACCGGAATCATTTCAAATGCCAGTAATTAAAAGGACGCAGCATAGAAGTCTTAACGACATCCCATTTTTTAATTAATCAAGCGGGGATATTTCAGAGGGAGGAGTTAACACAATATTTTATGAACTACTACAATGGAATTTCCCACAGTATATGCTAGAAATATACAAACCGTTTGCATACTTTGGAGTCCTATTACAACCAAAAGTGCAACTGCGCTAAACGCGCATCCGCTAAATTCTTAAGTGAGCGAAACACGAGCAACCATGTCTTCTCCCCCAAAACCAAATAGCTGCAGGTGAGCGCTACACGCGCAAACCCTTTTAGCTGACCAAGCATCTTTGGTCACGTAGGCCGGCTCAAGCATAGGTTAGATTATAAACTTTAAAGTTAAGTGCAGTCAGTCTTTTTAAGTTACTAGACTCGACAGGCACATAGTGCCGCTAAAAAAACATAAATAATTTTAAGATAATAAAATAGGCACATAGTGCCGACCTAATAAAATTAATTAATAAATCAACCTCCGTCTCGTTAATTTGTATTAGTCTGTGCTTGAGGGTGAAACAATCCCAATATGGGTACAATCGATTGCGCCGATTGTGCCCTTGATCCCAAATTTCGTGCAAAATCTTGAGGAGAAAATTTATTTATTTATTTATTTTACCCCTTCTTTGTATCTGAAACATTCTGCGCGCTTGAAGGGAAAAAAATTTCAATGCCCTTAACATCCATAATTAATTTCGAAATAAAGTGCAGAGCTCTAGACACAGAGGGCTGGCTCATAGAGAGCATATAACTATTACCAACGCATTTTTGGAAGGAGCTTGCCCGTAAAAATACAAACACGCCAGGAAACGCAGATCAAAAGGTATATTTGACTTCTGTACATCATACGGCACCAATTCACTTATAAGTAATTTACAAAGCGATTTTGAGAATCGAAATGTATTAATAAATGTTGTGTCGTGCATACTAAAAGGATCACTTTTGTCTCGCAAACCCTTTAACGCTTTCCTCCTACCGCCCGATTCCTCCTCCTCAACAATTGCCGCATATACAAATAATAGTTCCTTCATGGTAATTATAACACTCAATTCTCAATTTTTTAAAAAATGTAAAATCATGATTTAAAACAAAACAAACACAGATGTTTTCTATTATAATGGCTGCTTTCACTCGTCACAGATATTTGTGATAATAGTGAGCATTTGAGCTTTTGAATTTTCGCCAGAATTAGGTAACCCTCACTATAGTGAGAAACATCACTGTAGTGAAGTTGGTGACTTTTGTGAGGGCATGAGAATAGGGCTGTATAATTAATGTGTTGACATGTTTGATGGTGCCAACCTTACAGTGTTACCAACTCTCAAAAATACTTTTATTATAATAACGAGGCATCTCTGCCTGTGCAGACTCCCCATTGCTCATTGCTTACTAGATACAGAATACCACATAGTTCGCCATATATCGTAAGCTAGAAGCTGTCTCTTCAGCAGTTTAACAGCGCAGTTTTCATTTATATGAAAATTTCGAAGAGGCAACATATCCCATTTCCACATATGCCGACGGCATTTTAATTTTGGTAATATGAAAATTAGAAGAGCGAGTTAAGACGGTTGTGTTATATTCTAAAAATAAAGTACATTTTCAAAATAACATTTATATTTAGTATAATGTTGTTAATTTATAGAAATATTATGCAAATTGGGTTGGGAGGTCTTAAATTTAATAAACTTATACAAGCATAAATCAATATAAGGTTTCTCATTTTAAATTTATTATTTTAATTGGTATATAAAAGTTATGCCACAATTTTTATATAGGTAGTAGTCCAAAAATATAAATTCGTATTTTTCCCAGAAATACATTTGTAAAAAAAGGATCTTTATCCTTTGTTATTTTCTTATTTTTTCCAAAAATGCATTTGTAAACAAAAGGATATTTATCCTTTTTTTATGTTCCACACAAAAGATTTAAGGAGTTCAAGAGCTCAAAACGTGCCCTACATCAGCTACCTACCCGACGGCATTTCGCAAATGATAAAATAAATTTTTCAAGAGCTCAAAACATACGCTACATCATCTCGAACCTACCTACCTTACGCTTTTGCGCAAATGATTATATCATGATAGCAAATGCCCACATACAGATTTGGCAATGGCAATAACAGTTAGTATTCTATAAATTCTATCCTGTCGAGATGCCCTGTAATAAGTGTATCCGTAACGTTCCATTGTTTTGTCATCTCATGTAAAAAGCACGTGTATCCGAACGATACATTGGTTTGTCCATAAATTTAGAGACTTTTTGCTGCGCTCCAACTTTAACATCCTTAGTTTTGTCATCTCATGTTAAAAAAAAGAAACATATAATTGGAAAAATATTGAAATACTGCTAAAAGTGATTTTCTTCTCGCTGCTTACAATGCCGAGGAAAAGAAAACGACCTGACATAGGTCGTCGAAGTCGTGTAAATGTGCAAAGAGCTACTTTACGCTCCAACCGCACTAATGACCAGCGAGATGCTGACAATGATAACAGTCGTACAAGTATGGGAGAATTACGTTCAAGAGTAAATAACTATCAAGTGGATAGGGGGAGAATGGAGCGAATTCGTGCACATCGATCACAACAGCAGCGAGCACGGGATAACGAATTTAATCGATTCCGCAGACGCAATGCTCCTGTAAACCTCGAACGAGGAGCATTTTCCTACGATCCGGAATTTGATTATAGTGCTGGCAAATCTGTGAGGATTGGAGAAATGTCAATCATTTGTCAACATTATAAAGCATTAAAGTACAGTAGTGAACCTGCAGGATTATGTTGTGCTGGTGGCAATGTACAATTGCCTCAATTGGTTCCACCACATGAACCGTTACACTCATTAGTTAATGGGATGGAAAGTAAGTCTAAATACTTTTTGGCTAACATCGCAAAATATAATTATTGCTTCCAAACGACATCGTTTGGTGCAACGCATATAGTACAAGACGGGTTCATGCCTACTTTCAAGGTAGTATACCATAATTGTTTTAATGAAATTCTAATTTGTATTTGTATCACAATTAATTTAACCAGTTCTTAAACAATTACAGATACAAGGACAAATTCATCACCTACTGGGGGCAGTGCTGCCAGTGCCAGATGCAGATCATAAATTGTTGCAAATTTATTTTATGGGCAATCATTGTCCAACAACTGCAAACATTTCTTCACGAGAATAATGAATTAGTGAAGATGTTCAAAATGGCACTGGATCGGATGCCATCAGACAGCCATAATATTGTAATAAGAGCCGACAAAACACCTGCTGGAGAGCATGCAAGGAGGTTTAATTCACCGACAATAGATGAAGTGGCTATTGTCGCTGTTGGAGAGAATTTGCAATCAAGAGATATTGGACTTCATCGCCGGAACAATGAATTGAAACGTGTATATGAAACGCATAGAGCTTATGATGCTTTACAATACCCATTAATTTTCTGGCAGGGAGAAGATGGGTACCATTTTAATATCAAAATGGTTAATCCAACAACAGGTAATTAGATTATACAAAATAAAATATTTTAAATGTTCCATATATAAATGTATTTTTTTATCATATGTACTTCCAGGTGCTGATACACACAAAAAAGTCAGTGCCATGAATTATTATGCATACAGACTCATGATCCGTGAAGGTGAAGTAAATCACATTTTTATGTGTCAACGGCTCTTTCATCAGTATGCAGTGGACATGTACGTCAAAATTGAGACTGAAAGATTGACATACATCCGTCTTAACCAACAGCAGCTTCGATCTGAAGAGTACATTCATCTTCGCGATGCAATCAATGCTGACGGCAATGTAAATAATGTAGGAAGAATGACAGTTTTACCGGCCACTTACATCGGAAGCCCGCGCCACATGCACGAGTACGCTCAAGATGCGATGTCTTATGTTCGAAAGTATGGACGTCCAGACCTATTTATTACATTCACCTGTAACCCACAATGGATTGAAATAAAAAAAGAACTGCTATACAACCAAACACCACTTGATAGGCATGACATCACAGCCACAGTTTACAAGCAAAAATTAAAATCTTTAATGAATTTCATTACAAAGCATCGTGTGTATGGCCAAGTACGTTGTTGGATGTACTCTGTTGAGTGGCAAAAGCGTGGTTTGCCACATGCTCATATATTAGTCTGGTTGGTTGACAAAATAAGGCCAGAAGAAATTGATTCCCTTATTTCAGCCGAAATTCCTGATGAAACGGTTGACCCAAAATTGCATACGATAGTAACTAAACACATGATACATGGACCTTGCGGAGTTTTCAACAACAGCTCACTCTGTATGATCGACGGCAAGTGCTCCAAACGGTACCCGAGAAACTTGCTTGCTGAAACCATCTCGGGAATCGATGGTTACCCATTGTATCGTCGGCGATCAGTTGAGGACGGTGGACGATCTGTAGATGTCAAGATAAAAGGACAAGATTTTCATGTAGACAATCGTTGGATTGTGCCGTTCTCGCCCATATTGTCCAAAATTTTTGAAGCTCACATCAACGTGGAATTTTGTAACTCTGTGAAATCCATAAAGTACATATGTAAATATGTTAACAAAGATAGCGACATGGCCATGTTCGCAGTAACAAACACAAATGATGAAGTGTCTCACTATCAGATGGGTCGCTATGTAAGCAGCAATGAGGCTATTTGGCGCATATTTTCGTTTGCAATTCATGAAAGACATCCCACTGTATTGCATTTGGCAGTTCATTTAGAAAATGGACAACGAGTATATTTCAACCCAAACAACGCTGTGGATAGAGCGGCACGTCCACCTGTGACCACATAGACAAGTTTCTTCTCAATTTGTGCAACTGATCAATTCGCTCGCACTTTGCTGTATGCTGATATGCCGCGCTACTACACATGGAACGCATCATCAAAGTCTTTTCAGCGTCGTAAACAAGGAACACCACTTGAAGGATATGAAAATGTATTTGCCACAGATGCTATAGGCCGTATATATAGAGTACATCCTAATAACGATGAATGTTATTATCTTAGATTGTTATTGGTGAATGTTCCTGATCCGACATCTTTTCACCAATTGCGAACAGTTGATGGACATCTGTGTGCGACTTACCGTGAGGCGTGTCAATTATTACGGTTGCTTGAAAACGATTCGCGTTGGGATGATACGCTCAAGGATTCCGTGATATCTTCATCGCCGCATCAAATTCGCACACTGTTTGCGATTATAATATCGACATGTTACCCCTCAAATTCAAATGATTTGTGGATGAAATATAGGGATGACATGTCTGAGGATGTGTTGCATCGCGTGCGTTGTGAAACTTTGAATCCTACATTGGAAATTACGGCAGAGATTTACAATGACACATTGATCATAATAGAAGATATGTGTTTGTTGATGGCAAATAAAGTATTGTCGTGTTTGGGCCTGACAGCACCCAATCGTGCTATGTAAGATGCATTAAACCATGAGTTGCAAAGAGAACTCCAGTACGATACTCAAGCTATGACCGAAGCAGTTCGCACAACTGTTCCGCAATTGAACGAAGAACAAAGGATTGCGTACGATCGTTTAACACAAGCTGTAAACAGTGGGTCTGGGGGATTTACTCACTTGACTCTCCTGGGGGTACTGGGAAAACGTACCTAATTTCATTGCTATTAGCAAAGATCCGATCGCAAAATGAGGTAGCCCTAGCGTTGGCTTCATCTGGAATAGCAGCAACTTTATTAGAAGGCGGACGAACTGCACATTCAGCCTTAAAATTACCATTAAACATGCATATCAACGAAACGCCAGTTTGCAATATTGCCAAAAATAGCGCTATGGCGAAGACTCTTCAAGTATGCAAATTGATAATTTGGGACGAAAGCACAATGGCCCACAAGAGGTCGCTGGAGGTACTAGATAGGACGTTAAAAGATTTACGTGATAACCAAAACATTTTTGGTAGAGCTATGATACTGTTGTCAGGTGATTTTCGTCAGACTCTTCCAGTAATTCCTCGATCGACTATTGCTGACGAAATAAACGCATGTCTAAAATCATAAAATTTGTGGCGGCACGTAAAGACACTACAAGATCAAACTGCGACTGTATTTTCGAAGCAGTTGCTGAATATTGGCAATGGTAAGGTCGCAGTTGACAGCTCGACCGGATTAATGACTTTTTCCACAGATTTCTGTCACTTCACAGAATCCAAAAAGGAGCTTATTCAGCGTGTTTTTCCGGACATCAAACAACAATATAATAACCACGATTGGCTAAGTGAACGAGCAATATTGGCAGCAAAAAACAAAGATGTCGATGATCTCAATGCTACCATTCAGAATTTCTTTACAGGAGAGTTGTTTACGTACAAATCAGTTGACACGGCCACAAACCAGGATGACGTAGTCAACTATCCTACAGAATTTTTAAATTCATTGGACTTGCCTGGACTACAGCCATATAATTAAAGTAGGGTCAATTGTCATCATGCTGCGTAATATTAATCAACCTCGACTTTGCAATGGAACGAGATTGGTTGTGAAGAAACTCATGAATAACATCATCGAAGCTAAAATAATCAAAGGAAAATACAAAGGAGAGGATGTCTTAATCCCACGAATACCTATGATTCCAACGGATTTGCCATTTGATTTTAAGAGGTTGCAATTTCCCGTGCATCTGGCGTTTGCGATGACCATAAATAAATCGCAAGGCCAATCGTTGCAAGTTTGCGGAATAAACTTAGAGTTTCCCTGTTTCGCACATGGACAATTATACGTTGCGTGTTCGCGTGTCAGAAAACCAACATCCTTATTTATTTACGCACCGCAAAAGAAAACTAAAAATATTGTCTACCAGAAAGCACTATATTAAACAACTGTATATGATCATAACTGTGTTGTATTTAATGCAAAGATTTGTTTATCATGTTCACAGTCCAGAAACGACCACATCCAAGAAAATTTTAAATTTTTGTATATGAAGTGTATAAATATAAATAAATGACTTAATATGTATATAATATGTGCATTTGGATCCTTAATGTCAACGTGTATTAGTAACTCTTTATTTCCATCAACTTGTCTTCGGCCGATAAATTTAATTCACAGAATGTCTCCTCAGATGATGAAGATGGCATTGTAGAAACGTGTTTTGTATTAGATAGCAGCTTTTGGTTTAATATATTTTTTTGTACTTTTGCCCTGTTCACGCGTATTATTCGTTCTACATTCTTACCACACTTGGTACAAAATCTGAAGGTAACAGCGATTATGTTGTAGCATTCGTCGCATCTTAATAATAATTTAATACAATCTGGAGAGTTATTATTTTTTTTTTCCATTTTTTTTCCGTTCCATCCACTTTTTAAAAAACGGACAATGCATTTTAAGGAGTTGTGGGATATATAGTTTCACTATGACTATATTATAGTTGTTTGAATTCTTTATTTTCTCGATGACAGATGTAGTTCTTCTTCTTTTCCTAACCATGGCCATCGTCAAAAAAAAAAAAAACGACAGATGTAGTTTGATAGTTATAGTGTAAATATTTGTCAGTATTCACTCAAAAAAAATTGTCTTTGGTAAAATGTCACTTGAAATGTTAACGTCTCTTTGCTGTGCATCTATACTATAATTCTTTAATATTCCTAAAAATCTAAAAGCAGCAAATTTCAATAAAATTAAAAAAGTATTGTGTCGTGTGTTTGTGACTTACTAAATATGCCTCCAATAATTAGGCGGTGCGAAGTTCGCCGGGTCAGCTAGTTAATTAATATAATGGAATAAAATTTTGTGGTAATAATTCCCTTAAAGTAAGCCACCTTTTGACCAATAATTGTCTAAATCCAAGCAAAATTATTCAAGCCCCTAGGTACCGAATATGTGAACTCGATACCAATAGTTGACTTTTGACCGAAAATATCGTTCATTGTGTGAGATATCAAATTGAAATTCATACAGAATCCTTTTCTGACAATAGTATTTCATTGTGTCAAAAATGGGTTAAATCGGGTCAATACTTTCCTGAGCCTTCATATACCTAATATAAATATTTTAGAACTTCTAGGTCACTTTATGTTGGATATATCCGCCAATATTTGAGTCAAGTCTCAATAAAAATTGCAGAGCATATTTTATTGAGAACAGTGTATCTTTGCGCCTAAAATAGATACAATTGCGCAAAAACTTGACTCCTCCAACACACCTTTTACTTTCATAAGCAAAAGTCAAAGTAATAATCAATTATGTAGGAATTATTTGTACGTCCACTTAAAAAAGTACTTAAGCCACGTAAATGTCAATGCACCGAATTTAATACTTGGAAAAGTATTAAAAGATTACATATATAATTTGGTTTACATTTACTTATTTTAATCAATATTGAAGGTTTCATTTTAAGAATGAAATTATTGTAAAATTAGTATTAAGACCAACTTGAAAGAATAAAAACATACAATTTTATTTTTAAAAATAAAAAAAAACTTATGATCTTTCCTTTCATAAAACATATAATTCGCGAGACTTAAATACATTACGAGCTCAAATCCGTTACAAACCGAATAATTTCATGAATTACTACACATACCTTAAAGCTCTAAATACCTCTATATATACTGATATTTTAATAAAAGAAATCTTTAAGTTGGCAGAAGGATCGGAAACGTTTGACCCAACAGTAGGGCAACTTTATAAAGAACTTGGCTAAAAAGTACAGCAAAGGTAATAATAGTATTGCAGTATTACTGTAAATCATGTTATATGATATTTATTAATATTCTCTTTCGGTATAGGTATTTAGCTATTTAACTGAACTTTCAGACATATTTCAAATGCAATTAACTTTCATTTTCGATAATCATACATATAAGATACCTCAGCTCACAAATATCTAAATAGGGCTTATTTCAGCAATGTTTTCCGCGTCAAAGTTACCAAATTTCTTTTGCATATTTAATTGCTTTTATATTTGTAGTGTAGTTAATCGCTGAATTAGCTTATTAAAAAATGTTTTGTAATTGGTAAATTTTAGTCGTTTTCAGTCTAGTTTGTTCACTTCAGAAATTCTAAATATAATAAAATGCATTTTATCTTCATTTAGATATCAAATTGAAATGAAAAAGAAAAATGGTATATTGGAAAAAATTGGGGAAATATATAGTTGTTATTGTGATATATTGAGCAAGAGAAATACTAAAGATAATGCTCGGCAAATGTGGCAACGGCTGGTGCACAATCACCGAAATAGTGGGCCCAGCATGGATGTGAAATATGTAGGTTGGCCTACCAATGTGCAGTCTGGTGTTGGCCGTTTTCTGTACAATATTTTGATGCGTGACATTAAAATAGATGCTCATATTATGCGTCAAAAAAACAAAAGCAAACAACAGAATCTTTTACCCGCCTTCTATACACTTTTCCGAAACCAAGGACGCTTAGTAAAAGAAGAAGTTAAACCTCTTCCTGTTTTAGCGAAGTAAATCTTTATTCAAATCAATTGAATTCCAACTTGAAAATTTTTACATTTATGATTTCTTTAAAAAGATTGTTGCGCATGTCACGCCAGAAAACACTAACATTTGATTCGAGTCTGGTACCAATGCTATGCCCACCACAACCTTGGAGTACACCCAATAATGGAGGCTATTTACTCAATAAATCAGAACTGATACGTTTGCCTCAACAGGTAAGTGTGTATTTTGAATATTCACATTAAAATGTATTTCGTATATTTAAATAAATACAAAAATTTCATACAACTACAAAAAGGCCATTCAGCAATGGAATCGCATAAATTCAAGCAGCCAACAGCAAATTTATCCTGCTCTTGATTCTCTGAATCAACTCTCTAGTGTACCATGGCGCGTAAACACAGAGGTAAGTGAGATATCAATTCAATACTGATCAACAAACTACTTACTAAGGTATCCTTTTCTCGAAGTTGAAATATTTGGCTACGAATATCGAAATTGAGATTATTCTTGTTTATTGGCTTAGAAACCGCTTTGCGGTGGATTTCGTGTCTAACGTTGTTGTTGGTGTTAATGCTAGTTCCCATATAGACTAAATTATCTACGACTTCGAAGTTATGACTGTCAACAATGGCGAGGGGGGCGGATCCTGAGTAAGTGCGACGACTGTTTGTTTCATGACAGGATATATTTTGTCTTGTCCTCTCTAGACCCATTTTCTTCGCTTCCTTATCTGGAGAAAGCAGATTAATATCATTGGCGCACGTCAGCAGCTCTGCACTCTTATAGAACATGGTACCTTCTCTATTTAGTTCTGCAACTCGAATTATTTTCTCCAAGAAAAAATTGAAGAAGTCGCACGATAGAGAATCGCCTTGTCTGAAAGCTGGTTTGGTATCGAAAAGCTCGGAGAGGTTGTTCCCGATTCTGACGGAGCTCGACGTGTGTTTACACGACCGTATTAGTTTTGTAGGAATACCAAATTCAGACATAACGACGTTTACGTTTTTCTGCGATTTAAAATCGTCACCTGATAAGTTTGTTTGACAAACCATAGGCATAGACAAGTGCAAAGAAATAGATTGTTGAACTTACCAATTATTCACAAATAAATTCTGGCTTGTACTAGCGACTCGCACTATAAAAACTTTCAAATGAATAAATTTGTAAATTTTTTACCGATTATTGAAAAGAATCATTCGTTACACTCGGGATTAAACGTAATCTTTCGTATAGTATCGGAAATATTGTCAAAGTTAAAAAATGAGAAAAAGAGTGACAAAATTTAAGTTTTTGTGCAAAAGTATGAAATAGATGTTTTTAAACTTAAGTAAAAATTTTGGGGGTGTTTGGTAAATTTCAAAATTAGCTTTTCGTTCTAATCGACAAGACCTACAAGAAAAATAGCCCACATATTTCGGACTTCATTCTTTTTCTAGCACTGTGTTATACATATATAAAAAATAATGTTGGTTGATCGAAACCAAGGTAAAGGCAATAGAACATCTGGTACGATAAGGAGTGCCGTGTCGCAGTGGAGAGAAAGCAGATTGCCTACCTCGCAACGTTACAATCGACCACAATGCGTGCGGGATGGGATAGATACCGAAAGTTGAAGAGGGAAGTGAGACACATTTGCAACCAAAAAAGGAGATGCCAAAATGCGTGAGAATGAAGAGCTTGACAAGAGAAGAGAGAGAAAGAGAAGAAAGAAAGCAGATTGCCTATCTCGAAACGTTACAATCGACCACAATGCGTGCGGGATGGGATAGATACCGAAAGTTGAAGAGGGAAGTGAGACACATTTGCAACCAAAAAAGGAGATGCCAAAATGCGTGAGAATGAAGAGCTTGACAAGAGAAGAGAGAGAAAGAGAAGAAAGAAAGCAGATTGCCTACCTCGCAACGTTACAATCGACCACAATGCGTGCGGGATGGGATAGATACCGAAAGTTGAAGAGGGAAGTGAGACACATTTGCAACCAAAAAAGGAGAGGCCAAAATGCGTGAGAATGAAGAGCTTGACAAGCTGGCCAATAGGGATTATGCTCGAAAATTCTACGAAAAGATGCGGCAACTAGCAGAAGATTTCACCGCGTAAACATGCTCTTGTAGAACCCCCAGATTGGATATAGCGACTGATGCCCAGAGAATAATAAAACTATGAACACTTCTCCAAATAAATGGCAATGAAAATATAACACCAGGAGATGGTGAACACATTTCTCCAATCGATGACGATGGAGCGGAAGTTCCATTGCCCGACCGTGAAGAAGTTCGGATAGCAGTTACCCGCCTGAAGAACAACAACGCGGCGGGGGCCGATGGATTGCCGGCCGAAACATTTAAATACGGCGCGGAAGAACTTATAAGGAGCATGCATCAGCTTCTTTGGTCGGACGAAAGAATGTCCGATGATTGAAATTTAAGTGTGCTCTGCACAATCCACAAAAAGGGAGACCCCACAATCTGCGCCAACTACCGTGGGATGAGGCTTCTCAACATCGCTTATAAGGTTCCATCGAGTGCATTGTGTGAAAGAGTAAAGTCCACCGTCAACAAACTGATTGGACCTTATCAGTGTGGCATTACGCCTGGAAAATCAACAAATGAAGACCCTTGAAAAGAGGATCGACACACACCACCTCTTCGTCGATTTCAAAGCTGCTTTTCACAGCACGAAAAGGAAAACTGTTTTCCCAAAATTAAGTGAAACTAAAATAAATTTGTTTTCAAACCAATTTCCTTTTATTATTTCTGTAATATATGCATGTAGGTATTTTCATTGGACCTCAAAATCAAAAAAATCGCTAAATTATAGCGACGTTAACTTTGCGAATAAATTAAGCTGCGCTGAAAAAGATGCATGGAAGAGTTTTGTAGTGCTATGTGATAATTTCCTTGTAAACTATTTAAGGAATGGGTTGGAACATAATCAGGGCCAGTTCAGTGATGAACAAGGCCACCACCAAAATAACTACGATCGAAAAATATTTCGTAGGGAAAAACAAAGTAAATATAATCGCAGAATATTGTTGGTCAGTGCAACGTGAAACTGACGATGCTGACCTAAAGAAAGAACGATCAAAACAGCACTTTTGATCTATATATTTTCTTTTGCTAATACTTATTTGTTGAAGTTCTTTACAAATTTTTGAACAATTCGTGTTTATAAAATTTTGAATAGCTTAAACACTTTTCATTTAATTTTTTACCATATTTGAAATGAAATATTCGTTAAACTCGGCATTAAAGGTACTTTTATTATCTCACAAAATAGTATTGAAAAATATCGCCAAAGTCAAAAACCCGTAAAAGAAAATATAAGTATCTTTTTAGCGCCATGGCAATATTTTTGATAACATGCGGTTTAAACAATGCTTCCACTAGAATATTAACAAGTTTGCCACAATTAACAGGACAGTGTTCCAATGACATTAATAATAATTATCTTAAATACACTCCAAGCAATCGCCATTAGCAATATCTTCATTTCTTAGCTTAAAAAAATTATAATAATATATTACATATAAATCTCTAGAGTAAGCTAGTAATTACAACTAACATAAAGTAAATGCAATGTATATTTCACATACGATTACTATGATATTCTAATATTTTAAAATAGCAGAAGCAATCGTGGAATGGTATGTTCGAAAAGACAAAAATCCAATAAATTTCTATGTTTTTGTGCTACATTTTAAATAGTTTAATTTCTTTTTTGTTTTTACTCTTTTCCATCTTTGTCCACAGCTGTTTGCGAGTTTCTTACTTTTCGTGTGTTACAGTGCATCTCTTCATTGCTCTTTTACTTTTATTATTTAACATTTTTAATATTTTTATTTAACATTGTTTTTATTCATTATGACTTGTAACTTTCCGAACTGCTCTGTGAAAGGCGAGTCGGAACGGTTTGTTTCTTGCTGGTTTTATGATGGGCTTGTCCATCTTAAATGTGCTGGACTGACAGGTAGGATATTGGATTATATTCTTGACAGTAAGGGCTTGCGCTGGTCTTGCTTAAAATGCAGACCAACAGAAATTAAATTGCTTCAAGTTTTTAAGCAGGCGTGCAATGGTTTCAAGGAGATTGGTCGTGAGCTTGAAACCCTTGCTGAAAAATTTAGGCATTATGAAACGTTGTTTCAATCGTTTCAATGCCTAAATGTGCAGGAAAAGAATCCAAAACCTTCATCTAAACGTAAACGTCCGTCTGATGAAGATACCACTGTATCTTCCTTAGAAATAATGCCCCCACCCACTATTGACCTCTTCAATCTTGCATCCCCTTGTCCTCAAGGAGAGAAGGTTCCGTCTGCTCAGGACACAGTGAAAGCTATTACTGAACACGGTAAGCGGAAAACTTCTCAAGATCCTCCTCCAAATACCTCCAAGTCAGCTAATAAAAACTTAGTTGTAATACCGCGGAAAAAGGCAATTTTTATCTCGAAACTTGTTGCGGATACCACAGTCGATGATATAAAAAGTTATATCTCGTCGAAATTAAAAACGGTAGATACAGACATCCGAAAATTTAATTTCAAACACAACAAGGATATTTCTTCGTTTAAGGTCGACGTATCCGCTGACAATTTTCAATTGATACTCGACAACTCATTCTGGCCATCTGGAGTCTTCGTGCGCGAATTCGAGCACAAACGTGATAAGCCCCTGTAGTTATCACTAAAATGTTTTTTTGTTTTTTTTTTTTATTGAAACGTAATAAATGATGGTTTTACATTTCGTTGAAATTGCAACTAGTGATAAATTTAAACTAACAAGCAATATTTTTCTCAATGTATAAAGTAAAACAAAAACTGTACTAACAAGCTTTTCTTTTTTAAACTAAATGTAACAACTAAATATAATGATATTTGTTATTTCATTAGATTCGCAATAAATCATGAAACGTAGTTCTTTTCAATCTGCGCCTGCTATTTTTGGTTTCTCCCAGTTGCCGGGCTTCAGCGTTTACGTGATTTTGTAACCTTGTATCATGTTTCGATGCCGTTTCGTGAATGACTTCCCGAACCATTTTTAGGCGGAGATCACGGTGTAGATCTGAATTGCGTATGTACCACGGGGCATTTATAATTTTTCGCAGAACTTTGTTTTGGAATCTTTGCACCGCTTCGATGTATAACGGTGCAGCGCATCCCCATAGTTGAATTCCGTATGTCCAAATGGGCTTTAACGTTTGGTTGTAGACTAGGATTTTATTTGAGGGAGTTAATGGTGGTTTTTTGCCGATTATCCAATTTATTTTGTTATATTTTAGTTTTAGTTCTGCAACTGTCCTTTGTATATGCTCCCTCCACCTTAATTTTGTACCCAACGTCATACCAAGATATTTCACTGAGGTGGAATACGGGATTACTTCATTTCCAATATGTGAGGGGATGTAAGTAGCACTTTTGTTAGTGGAGTTTATATGGATAGACTTCAACTCGTTTAAAGTAATGTACCATTTCCGTGTCCATTCTACAATTTGATTTAATGAAGATTGCATTCTGTGTCACGACTCAACTTCATTTTTGCCGGTCGTAATGATGCAGATATCGTCTGAAAATGTGGCGATTGCGTAGTTTGGTGGCGTAGGCATGTCGCTAGTAAATAAAATGTATAAGAGTGGACCCAGGACACTTCCTTGAGGTACACCTGTTTTTATCGGCTGTAACGTAGTATATGATTGTCCCTGCTTGATCGGTTAGATACTGTGGAAAGTGAAGTCTTAATTTAAGAAGTAAGCCATGGTGCCATACTCTATCGAACGCCTGCGATACGTCAAGGAAAACAGCTGTGCAATTGTGCTTTTTTTCCATCGCATCTTCAATTATGCTCGTTATTCGATGACAAGATAGGCAATAGTGAAATTGGACGATATGACGAGGCTTCATGTGCACTTTTGCCAGGTTTTTGTACCATAATGATTTCAGATACTTTCCATGACAGTGAGACGCGTTTTTTTTATTTGTTTCTCAATTACAAATGCTTGGCTGTGTATGAATGTGAAATATAGTTCTGCTAACGGATTTTTAAAAAAGTCAGTAATTACTTTCGCTGCTCCTTTTTCAACCTCAAATAATTCTTTGAGCGGTATCCAAAGCTGTAATATACGCTCTATTGCAGGCGAAAGTGACAACCACCGACTTCTTGTATGGGAGAGTATTTCGTTAAATATTACCTGTGCGTTTTCACAAAACTGTTTCAATCGTTCAGTTCTAACCGTGAAGATGCAGAAATATTTATATATCTTCAAAACAACAGATTTAATGTCAATTGACAGTACATCTGTAGCACGTGAAATAGTGTTGTGGAGGACATGAGCAGAACAACCAATGCCCTCTATTTCTCGACCCAATTCGGATTTCATCTTGTAAAAAACGTTAGTTACGCCATTCCTTTGTCTGCCCCCAAAATTCGCGTTTGTGTTGTCTGCACCAAAAGCCGTAAGATTTTTTAGTGGAATATCAGCTGTTTTTAGTGCATCGATGCAGTATGTTGTTATTGTTTCGGATGTTTCATTTGGCAATGACTGTATTTTTAATAATTTTATTTCCAACCCTTTCTCCGTAAAATAATGAATTATCTGGGGGAACATTTTCTGCGCTTTGTGATTGCTCGAATCGGTAGATAATAAAAAGAATGGAACATGATCTTTTAGTATTTTAGTGAATTCCGTAACTGAATGTGGTGCCAAAACATTCTTTATGATGGCTGTTGCTTTTGTTCTGGCGTTCGATTGTTTTGCGGCGATTTTTGAATCTGGATATAATACGGCACCCAGTTTTGTGGTACAATCCAATGAGCTGAATGATTGATGATGATTTACAATTCTGTAGGAGCTTGTGATTTCAGCAACCTTTATCAAATGCTCAAGTTGTGTATTCTTCTTAACCATAAAAGAACTAATATCTTTTGAACATGAATCAATTGTTATTTTTGAAAGATGTTTAGCACTTTTTTCATGATCTTGAATGCTTGACTTTCCACCATTTGCAATGTTAATGTCAAATCCACATATCGAGCAATACGCAGTGTCATCAGTTTTTCCTTTTTTCATATACGACCATTCAGCTGTGTAGGTGTCTAAAAATTTGCACTTTCTTTTTGGCATTTGCTACAGAAGAATGAAATAACATTTAAATGAAATTTATTAAACAGAAAATAGAAAAACTTACGAGCAATACAAATCCACGTTCACCAGCAATGCATAAATCATATGATCAATATGGTAGAGAAGAAACAAATTTTATTATCGATTTTCGATTAAACTAGCGATGAACATTTTTTCATAATAGCGGATTTACACTTGTCAAGTACTTGAAAGCAACTCTGCTCGCATAGGATGAGAAGCAAGGGAAATTTCTCTTGCTTTCAAGTACTTGACAAGTGTGAATCCGCTTTAACAATAATCTGAAAAAAGAAAACCTTTTTTTTCATTTTATTTATTCACATACATGACAATTTGACAGTAGACCAGGATAATTTAAGGGTTGACCAGGACACCAGGACAATTCGTGCAAAACCAGGACAAATCCTGGTAAGCAAGGACGTATGGCAGCCCTAGTCTAGTTGGGCTATATATCGCGGTAGTACTTATTTTCCCGAAACTGGATTCAACCGATATGGTCGTGGTTTGGAATTCTGGGACAATTATATTAATTTCTTCGTAGGGGAGAATATTATCTCTGATAATTATGGCACTACCCCCTCTCGCATTGTTATTTGGGTGGTTCGAGCAATAGGTCTTGTAGTTTTTGAATTTAACGAATGTTTCATTAGTAAAATGGGTTTCTCATATAAGGTAGGTAGGTAGGAGTGCCGCCCTATCGGGCTCAATTAACACTTGATGTGCCATTTTGATGCACTGTTCGTAGAACCTCCTGTGTCTGCTATTACGTTTCACATTCTCTTTCAAACCATTTTGAGGTTTCAATAAAACTACTTATGTCCGATATGCTTTTAGTGGAAATCCATTCAAGGTTTGGTGCTAAATGGATTCCAAGTGTTTTGTGTCGGATCTGTGCTAGAGCAGGGCATTCGCAGAGAAAGTGGAAGATTGTTTCCTTGTTCCCTGCTACTCCGCAGCCACGGCAGATATCGTTGTAGGGCAATCCCATTTTGGACGCATGTTCCCCAAATGGCCAGTGCCCTGTTGTGGTAGCTGTTATTCTGTAAATACTTTTTCTTGACCTATTTAATAAATCATTTGTTCTTTTCCTGTCATATGTTGGCCATAAATGTTTAGTTATGACGCATTTTGTAATGTTTTTCCACCTGTTGTTTGCAATTTGCTGAAATTGTCTATTGATCTCTCCTTTTATCGATCCTAGCGGGCTTGGTATTAGCTCCGCCTCGGATTCATTGAGGAAAGCTCCTGCCTTTGCCAACTCGTCTGCTTTTTCGTTACCGAAAATGTTCCTGTGGCCGGGAACCCAGATCAAGTTTAGTTGGAGCTTGTCTTTTATTGCGCTTAGTGCTCTCTTGCAGTTGTGTACTGTGCTGGAGTTTGTCATGGGTGAAGACAAGGCCAGGAGCGCCGCCTGGCTATCCGTAAATATAGTTGCTTTGTTTATATTCCCGTGGTTTTCTTATAGAGCTTCGCAGGCTTTTTCTATGCCTAGTACTTCTGCTTGGAAGATGCTAGCCGAGTTCGGTAGACGTATAGAGAGAGATATGCCAAGATCAGAGGAGAATACCCCCGTGCCTACTCCACAGGCCATTTTGGACCCGTCGGTATAGACTGAGATGGTATCCTCCTCTTCTATTGAGCCTCTTCTCCATTCTCGTCTAGATGGTATCCTTACCTGGAAGTGTCTATTGAAATCCAGCTTTGGGAGAATGTAGTCTGATTTATTAATGGTGAGCTTGTTTAGGATTACACTATGTCCATAGTTCTGCTGGTTCCGACCTCCCAATTCTTTTATTCTTGTCGCCGCAATAGCTGCTGTTTTTTGAATTAAAATGTCCATTGGTAGTTGATGCAGGATCACGTTGAGCGCATCAGTCGGACATGACCTGATTGCCCCAGTAACACCCGCACATGCTGCTCTTTGTATACCATTTAATTTTTTAATGTTGTATTGCTTGTTTAGCGCTAGCCACCATACCAGAGCTTCATATGTAAGTATAGGTCTTATGACCGCCGTATACATCCACATGGCTATACTTGGTTTGAGGCCCCAATAAGACAAATATCAATTTTTTCAACATGGAGTAATGTCTCTACTTCTTTGCTACGTTTGAGTAAGCCATTTGCATTCCATGTCATAATTTTTAAAGGTTTCATTTTTGCGTCTTACTTTCATTTTGCTGTCGCTCTAGTTGAGTAAGTCGTTCATGGGTAAGTTTATTTTGCTCTTCTAGCTTATTAAGCTTGTTGAGAATTATCGATAAATTATTGATAATATCACTACTAGCATTAAAATTTATTTGGTTTGCAGACATATGTTGTTGTACATGATTACTACCTTTAGTTATGCTGGCAAATGAGGGTTTTTCAGATTGCTGACTTACACTAGTAACTTCCTTCTGAGGAGCAGTAGAAGCGGTTGTACTTAGGCGCTTAGGATGTTGGTTATGCTCTTTATTTTTTTCGGTCGCGTTTCTAATTTTTTGAAGTTGTTTTGCTACTTCACATCCCCTATAGTTTGCAGGGTGCCTTTGATTGCAGTTACATCATTTTGGCGGTAGGTCGGCAGATTTTGTGCAATTTAGAGTAGAATGATTTCCGGCACACTTCACACACCTTGGTGGTTTACAACAATAATTTCTGGTGTGACCGAAGGCCTGACAGGACTTACATTGCGGCACCAGATTCGATGGCTTGATGGGCTCGAGTTTGACCACAGAATTTAAAATATGCTTAATTTCGTAAATTTTCTTGATGTTCTCTGTTGATTGGAAGCATACAATAAACATATACAACGGATTTTTTGTTTTATATTGAAGTTTGTTTATGACCTTCGAAACTTTAAAACCCTGTTTCTGAAGATCTGTGACAATGCTTTCAGGCTCAAATGCCAAGAAATCCCGTGGATAAAAAAGAATAATTAACAAAAATTCGCTGAATAATTCTTTAGATATGACCGGCTGAACAGAAAAGGAGGTGGTGTCTTGTTTGCTGTTCATTCTTCAAACCCATCTGAAGAAGTCAATGTTCCGCATGCAGACTTCATAGAATTTAAGTGCATTCGTATTTGCGCTAATAGTGGCCATATCTACTTAACTTTATCATATATATCGCCTCACTCTGACAGACTTGTATATATGCAGCATGCTTCATTAATAAATAATGTTTTCTCAATGGTTAATAATACTGATCCCATGATTGTTTTGAGAGATTTCAATTTACCGTGCATATCAAGGATTAGAGGATGGAGTCATGTGTAGAAGTTCACGCAAGTGAAGAAAATTCTCTGATCGCCATTCACTTGGGAGTGGCCAGAAACGATTCTCTTACACATAGCTCAAGCAGCTCACAACTTCCGGTCTTTGACCAAGTATCCTCTGGGTAGCCTAAGAACATCCGTTCGAAGGCGAGCTAAAGTGAGAAAGCGAAACATCCCCTACATAGGCTTGTGCGCTGGGTTTGGGACCCGCCACGTAAAAAACACCCCCAATGAAAAGGAACAACAAGCCTCGGAAGAGAAACCCCCCTTCTGATGACGACCATGGCAAACGAAATAAGGACTATGATATCAGGGCATGCACCTGGAATGTCCGGACCATTAGTGGGAAAGGTGCCGCTGCCCAGCTGGTTGATGTCCTCGCGAAAATAAAGGCTGACATCACCGCCGTCCAAGAAATACGATAGACATATACAGGAGTGGAAGTTTGAAGTTGGATTCGTGGTGCGAGAGAGACTTCGTCGCCGAGTACTATCATTCACTCCGGTGAATGAACGTCTAGCCACAATCCGCATCAAAGCGATGTTCTTCAACATATCGCTGATTAGCGCCCACGCCCCGATGGAAGAGAAGGACGATGTGACCAAAGATGCCTTCTATGAGCGCTTGGAGCGCGCTAATGAGAGCTGCCCCCGCTATGATGTCAAATTCGTGCTTAGCGATTTTAACGCCAGGGTGGGCAAAGAAGGTATATTTGGCACTACGGTCGGTAAATTCAGCCTCCATGACGAAACATCCCCAAATGGGTTGAGGCAGATTGACTTCGCCGGGGCCCGAAATATGGTTATCTGTGGTACTAGATTCCAGCACAAGAAGATACATCAAGCTACTTGGCTGTCTCCGGATCGAAAAACCACCAATCAGATCGATCATGTTGTGATAGACGGAAGACACGTCTCCAGTGTTCCAGACGTGCGTACGCTCCGAGGTCCTAACATCGACTCCGACCACTATCTTCTTGCAGCTAAGATTCGCACCCGCCTCTGTGCAGCAAAAAACTCACGTCAACAAACACAAGGAAGGTTCGACGTCGAGAAGCTGCAGTCACAACAGACTGTCGAACGATTTGCTACTCGGCTTGAACTCCTGCTCTCTGAGAGCACTCGTCAACAACTCGGTATAAGGGAACTGTGGGTCGGCATTTCAAACTCCTTACGTACAGCTGCAACCGAAACCATTGGTTTTCGGAAAATGTAAAGAACAGCTGGTACGACGAGGAGTGCCGTGTCGCAGCGGAGAGAAAACAGCCTGCCTACCTCGCAACGTTACGATCGTCCACAACACGTGCGGTATGGGATAGATACCGAGAGTTGAAAAGGGAAGCGAGACGCATTTGCAGACAGAAAAAGAAAGAGGCCGAAATGCGTGAGTACGAAGAGCTTGATAAGCTGGCCGACAGGGGTAATGCTCGAAAATTCTACGAAAAAATGCGGCAGCTTACAGAAGGTTTTAAGACCGGAGCATACTCTTGTAGAACCCCCAAAGGTGATCTAGTCACCGATGCCCAGAGCATACTTAATTATGGAGGGAACACTTCTCCAGCCTGTTGAATGGCAGTGAACGTACAGCACCAGGAGAAGGCGAACCCGATTCCGCAATCGATGACGATGGCGCAGACGTTCCATTGCTCGACCATGAAAAAGTTCGAATAGCAATTACCCGTCTGAAGAACAACAAAGCGGTGGTCGCCGATGGATTACCGGCCGAGCTATTCAAACACGGCGACGAAGAACTGATAAGCAGCATGCATCAGCTTCTTTGTAAAATATGGTCGGTCGAAAGCATGCCCACCGATTGGAGTTTAAGTGTGCTATGCTCAATCCATAAAAAACACAGTTTGCGCCAACTATCGTGGGATTAGCCTCCTCAACATCGAATAGGTTCTATCGAGCGTATTGTGAGAAGGATTAAAGCCCACAGTCAACAAACTGATTGGACCTTATCAGTGTGGCTTTAGACCTGGCAAATCAACAACCGACCAGATATTCACCATGCGCCAAATCTTGGAAAAGACACGTGAATGGAGAATCGAACACACCACCTCTTCGACTATTTTAAAGCTGCTTTCGACAGCACGAAAAGGAGCTGCCTTTATGCCGCGATGTCTGAATTTGGTATCCCCGCCAGAATCGGGAAGGACCTCTCCGAGCCATTCGATACCAAACGAGGTTTCAAACAAGGCGACTCCCTATCGTTCGAGCTGCAGAACTAAATATAGAAGGTACCATCTTCTATAAAAGTGAACAGCTGCTGGCGTATGCCGATGATATTGATATCATCGTCCTCAACACCCGCGCCGTTAGTTCTGCTTTCTCCAGGCTGGACAAGGAAGCACAGAAAATGGGTCTGGTATTGAACGAGGGTAAGACGAAATATCTCCTGTCATCAAACAAACAGTCGTCGCATTCAGAACTTTGAAGTTGTAGATAATTTCGTCTATTTAGGAACCGGTATTAACACCATCAACAATGTCAGCCTGGAAATCCAACGCAGGATTGCTCTTGCCAACAGGTGCTACTTCGGACTGAGTAGGCAATTGAAAAGTAAAGTCCGCTCTCGAAGAACAAAAACCAAACTCTATAAGTCACTCATAATTCCCGTGCTGCTATATGGTGCAGAGGCTTCGACGATGACAGCAACCGATGAGTCGACGTTATGAGTTTTCGAAAGAAAAGTTCTGCGAAAGATTTATGGTCATTTGCGTATTGGCCACGGCCAATATCGTATTCGATGAAACGATGAGCTGTACGAGATATACGACGACATTGACATAGTTCAGCGAATTAAAAGACAGCGGCTACTCTGGCTAGGTCATGTTGTCCGGATGTACGAAAACACTCCAGCTCTAAAAGTATTCGACGCAGTACCCGCCGGGAGAAGCAGAGGAAGAGGAAGACCTCCACTCCGTTGGAAGGACCAAGTGCAGAAGGACCTGGCTTCGCTTGGAATATCCAATTGGCGCCACGTAGCGAAAAGAAGAAACGACTGGCGAGCTGTTGTTAACTCGGCTATAATCGCGTAAACGGTGTCTACGCCAATTTAAAAAAAGATCATGGAAATCTATTAATGATTATACCATTCCTATTAGTACTCGCTTTTGTTTTAACGAGTTCTTAGATGAAATGTCGGAGTTGGGCCTTAACCAAATTAATTTAATTTCAAACGAGTTTGGTAAACTCTTAGATCTAGTTTACGTTGACAACGCTTCAATGTTCTCTGTTGTTCGATGTGATCCTTTGGTTCGGTCAGAGGACTCGTATCATCCTGCTTTGGAAATTAACATCGAAATCATAGCCAACTTTGCTCATATTAATTTACAAGACCTTTGTTTTCGGTTCAACTTTGCGAAAGCTAATTTTAAGAAGATTATGAAAATTCTCAAGCGTTTTTGAGAAGCGAAAATATAAACTTGGGAAATGCGCGAATAAAACAAGAAGCCTAATTGCCTGTCTCGAAAATAAATTGCGATAATAAATGAAAACGCGTCCGGTCGATTCGATGATTCTAATACAATAGCTTCATTTAGTTGCTTAGCCTAAATCTTAAACTAACGGCTTAAACTAGTGGTAATGTTCATATGTATATGTATAATATTGTAATAGATTATGGTAAGTATTAAGGTAAGTAGTAGATTAGTAGTATGAATGCATAATTAAGGTAAGTATACAATAATTTAGATAATTCAATATTTTATAATTTTTTATAATTCATTTTTCTTAATTTTAATTTCAGGTTTAAATACACATATATATCTTGTCGCTTGACGCAACACCGGCCACCTTGACAGGATCAGATTCCTTCAATATCCAGTGGAAGGACAGCCAGTTTGTGGATGGGGCGCTTAATCGTGCCCGTCTTGGTTGCTACTTCTGCGACTCGCACCTTGCCGTCTTGCCCTTCGACGGTTGCGACGACGCGCCCTAGTACCCACTGCTGCGGCGGCACGTTGTCCTCGTGGACGAGAACGAGGTCGTTGAGCTGCATATTGCGTTTGGGGTGCAGCCACTTGTTGTGCTCCTGAAGGCCCGTCAGGTATACTTTGGACCACTGTCGCCAGAACTGTTGCTTGAGACAGCAAACAAGTTGCCATCTTTCCCAACAACGAACTGGGTCCACTGGCACCTTCTCTGGGGGTAATGCCCGCAGGGAGCATCCTATTAATAGATGTGCTGGTGTTAACGCCTCGCCGTCGTTGGGATCTTGGCTCAGAGATACTAGGGGGCGAGAGTTGAGGATGGCCTCCACTTCGGCCAACACTGTTGCTAACTCCTCTGCTGTGAGTAGCGCGCTGCCGGTTACCCGAACGATGTGGTGTTTGGTGGACTTCACCGCGGCTTTCCATAATCCACCGAAGTGCGGCGCCCGCGGTGGTATAAAGATGAAGCTGCACTCTTCGTCTGCTGCGAATCTCTTCAGTTCTGGACCCATTGCCAGAAACGCCTCCTTCAATTCGCGCAGCTTGCGATCGGCGCCGACGAAATTCGTGGCGTTGTCGCTGAATATCTTCGTCGGGATTCCTCGGCGTCCAATGAACCTTTTTAGGGCGAAAATAAATGAATTAGAAGATAGGTCCGAAACTAATTCTAAATGTACTGCTTTTGAAGTAAAGCAAACGAAAACTGCAAAATATGTTTTTACGGGTGGTCGACCGCGTATTTTTAACGTTGTGTATATCGGACCACAAAAATCTACGCCACATATAAGAAAGGGCCGTAGTGCTCGAAGTCTTTCGACTGGCAAATTTCCCATTATTTGGTTTTGCAACTTCGGCTTGTAATGAAAACAATGTATACAGTTTCTTACGGTTCTACTGCAAGCTTCTCGGGCATTAATTAGCCATATGCGTTCTCGAAGAAGCGCAACCAACGCTTTAGCCCCAGCGTGGTGATTTCGAATGTGCAGGAACCGTAAATACGTTGTAACGAAGTGCGAACTTTTATTTAATAAAAGCGGAAATTTGGCATCGTATGGGAGAGGTGCATTTAATAGGCGACCTCCTACTCGGATTAATTTGAACGACAGCGACATATCCGAGTACTCATGCAAAAACGGGTTGAGTTTTTGCAAGTTTGCGGGTAGGGTGGTGCCTTTCGTCAGTTTTTGAATAACATCCGAAAATTCTGAATGTTGGACCACCTGTGCAATTTTTAGAAAGCTCAAGTTTAGCTCTTCTGAAGTCAGATCTTGACCCCTGGAGGATTTTGGTGGTCGCCTGATCCATCGAAATATATATGCGACCACACGAAGCAATTTTTTATGAGAAGAGAATTTTTCAATGAGGTCCAATATTGAATTTTTCTCAACAGTCGAAATAAACGTAAATGTAGTTTTCTTCTTCTCTAATGCTTCTTCGCTGGAAGTGATTATTAATTGGCCATAATGCGGGGTCTTCTAGGAGGAACTGTGGACCGCCAAACCATATTGAATTATTCAATTCGTCCACGTTACAACTCCGAGACACTTGATCCGCAGGATTTTGTTTCGTCGTCACATGTCGCCAATGTACTTTGTCAGTCAACTCTTGGATTTCGGACACTCTTGCGACGAAGGTTTGTAGTGAGGATGGTTGTATTTTAATCCAATGTAAAACGATTTCAGAGTCTGTCCAAAATGTAATATTTTCGAAGCGTCGACTCAACATAGGCGCTACTCTTGACCGAGAGCTCGAGACGCGGAAGAGACTTGGTCTTCAGCGGAGCCACTCTAGACTTTGCAGTAAGCAGCATACATTAAGTACCACTAACAGATTGGCTTCATATGTACATGCAGCATCCGTACGCCCTTATTGAGGCGTCGGCGAAGCCATATATTTGGCAGATGGCACTCGACTCAAACTTAAAGTAACGAGGAATGCTTTTCGATGATAGCTGCATTAGGTTGGCTTTAAAGTTCTGCGAGCTAGTGTCAAGGCGCAATGGAATCGACTCATCCCAATCTAGTTTTTGAATTCAAAGCTCTTGCAATAAGGTTTTTGCTTTGGTAACTGGTGGGGCTAGTAATCCAAGAGCATCAAAAAGGCGAGCTGAAACTGACAATATGTTTTGTTTAGTGGCTCGCAGATCATTAAAATTGTCATCTAAAACAAATCGAAACAAATCCTCTTTCGGCACCCAATGGATTCCTAACGTTTTAGTGGAATTTTTGTCATTGAAGCTTAATGACTTTTCAGAGCAATTACTGTTGAAAAAGTTAGGGCGGTTCGAAAACCATTTCCTTAAGGTGAATCCGGCCGAGTTTACTATTTTAATTACCTCACTCTCAAAAGATCTAGAAACTCAAAATTTTCGGACCCTGTTAGTAAATCATCAACGTAAAAGTCTCTTTTGATGGCCAATGAACCGAGTGGATATTTCATTGTATTGGCATCACTGAGCATTTGCAAACACCGTGTTGCGAGAAATGGAGCAGGCGCAGTGCCGTATGTTACGGTGTTAAGACGAAAAATTTGAATTTGCTCAGAAGGATGCTCTCTCCACACAATAAGCTGACAACTTCTGTCTTCTTCATGCATAAGTATTTGACGGTACATTTTAGTAATGTCCGCTGTTAGTGCATACTTATGTAAGCGAAAGCGAAGAAGAGTTGAATATAATTCTTCTTGGATGATTGGACCTACCATCAAAAGTTCTTTCAACGCTATTTGAGCTGAAGATCGACTCGAGGCATCAAATACAACACGTAATTTGGTTGTTGTGCTCTCGGGCCTTAAAACGCATTGATGCGGAATGAAGTAGTGTGGCTCACTCGGGATCTTATTGTTCGTTGGGCTCATGTGACCCAATGCTCTATATTCATTCATAAAGTCCAGATACATTTTACGAAGTTCTGGATCTTTAATGTCCTTCTCTCCAGGGCCTGAAACCGCCGAACTGCGGTTTCATAGGAGTGACCGAGTAACTTACGGTCAGCTTTAAAAGGCATTCTTACTTGAAGCCGTCCTGAAGGCAATACTTGAGTTGTATTTACGAAAAAATTTTCACACTCTTATTGCTCTGGTGTGAATTTGATGCCATTCGATTCTGAAGGTTGTGCTATGTAATCTGGAAGGAGAACTTAGATTGCTGACGTATTTGCCAGATACATTCCATCCTAAAAGGGTTTTCTGAAGTGTTGGTTGGTTAGGACCATTTTTAATTTGGCCAACAGCTAAAAGGTCGAAAAATGTTTCAGCACCCGATAGGATATCCACTTTTTTAGATTTATGGAATTCTGGATCCGCCAATTCAATATTGCGCGGAATTTTCCAGCCATTAGCATTGATGTTATGGTCTGGATGATTTGCCGAAATGCATCGCATTACCCAGAATTCCGCCGAAAATTCAAAATTATTTAACCGTGACTTGACAAACGCGCTTAGTTTTGACCCCACTTTTGTATTGGAATTGCCAATTCCAATTACGCTTAATGTTTTGTGCTGGCGTCGAATCTGCAACTTTTGTGCCAAGTCCTCCGTCATAAAGTTGACCTGGGAGCCTGAGTCCTGCAAGGCTCTCGCAGGCAGGTAATCTCCGCAGCTGGTCCTCACTAGAATTACTGCTGTTGCCAACATGACCCGATCCGGCATACTGGCTGTATGCATGGCATGTGTAGTTGATGGTTGCGGATGAGGTGCAGCGGGGAAAGACAATGGATACTGGTGCAACAGCGAGTGATGGGATCGATTGCACATGCGGCATCGATCCGCTCTCCACTTAGAGACAGTGTGTCCCTTACGCAAACAGTTTATGCATAAGGGCACCGATTTCACGAACTCGAACCTCTGCTGCACCGGAAGCGCCTTGAAAGTGGGGCAGGCAGTTAGAGGGTGATCCCTCGATTTGCATTGTTGGCAAAGAGGCTGCCTCGTATTTGCTGCAACTAGCGCCGATTTGGTTCTATTCATTTGTTGTTGCTTCCCATGACTCGTACTGCCTGTTGGTATGGGCTTCGTCCTTGAGTGGGATGCTCCTTCCGCTGATAGTTGCTGGTATCTCCTATTTAGGGTGGCTTCACAGTCCTTCCACAGTGGCAGTTTGTCATAGTCCAGCGCTTCTTCCCATTTGGATCGGGTGGCAGGGTCAACCTTTGTCATTACTAAATGTATGATTATTGCGTTCGTTATTTGTTTTTCATCGCCCAGCGATAGCAATGAATCATATACCGCTGACACTTCGTCTATCATTGAACGCAGGGAAGGCGCAGAAGGCTTTGGGATTGTTGGCAGCTCAAAAAGTTTAGATATTGTGTTGAAAAATATCAGACATTTATTATCATAAACTTTTTTGAGACTTGCCAAAGCCTTCGGATAATTTTCATCCGACATCTGAAACGCTTTAACTGTTCCCAAAGCCTCTCCAGACAGACAATTAACCAAATGGTTAAATTTTTCAATATCTGGGATATTTGGATCGTTATGAACCAAGCTCTCGAACAAACTCATAAAATTTTTAAACTCTGAATATTCTCCCTTGAATTTCAGCAAATTCATTTTAGGGAGCCTTGAGCTGTGAGAAGCTACAAAAGATGTTTCGGCAAGTGAAGTTTTATTTTTCGCTAAAATTGACTTAATTATGGACTTCGTTTCAACAATTATGTCCTCTAACTCCCCTCGGGCCATGTCGTCTTCATCAATTTCTTCAATCTTTGACTGGCATTTCATTAATTTTTCACTATGTGAATTTAATATATCGAGACGACATTCCAATTCGATTGGATCTAAAGACATAGTCTTTTCAAGAAGGCCCGTTTTAATGCGCAAAATACTACTTTTCGCAACCGTTTTTTGGCGTCTTAACGACTTTAAGTCCGTCAACTCCTTACTTGGAAACAGGTTTGCGAGAGTTGGCTTTGGCTTGCTCATTTTGCTTGTTTAAAATAAATTTCCGAAAAAAAGGGCTATAAAGTTTGGCAACAAATATATTAAGAATCGACAACGAGAACGAAAAAAAATATATATGTATGTATGTATATCGATTCTCAAATATACGAAAGCCAAACTAATATGCAATAAAAGTTGGCAACAAATATATTTGAAATCGGTTACGAAAACGAAAAAAAAATAATATCGATTCCCAAGTATACGAAAGCCAAACCAATAAATGCGCAAAATGAGCAATAGCACAAAAAGTAATTTAATCGGAAAATGTCCGAACGAAAATCGACAAAAATTGCGAAAAAAACGACCGATAATTGCAAACGCGGATCGAAAAAATTGCGAAAAAACGTGATAATTTAAATTTGCAATTAATAATTGTTCACCTTTATTTCACAATAAAAGGCTACCGCAAGATCCCAGAATCCCTTGTTCACTTTGAGTTCGTATATATAAATCACAATATACGTATATGTATGTATATATAGTATATATACACTAGTAATCAAATGAAATATGGATAAAGTGAAAAAAGGGAGAGCCAAAAACTGCAAGTGCACTTGTTTTGATTTTTGTTTTTTTTTGTTTGTTTGCACTGCTTTCAATAAATCGCACTCGTTACCTGGTGCGTCGGCTGTTTTTCAGCACTTACGTCCCTTATGCACAGAATGCAGCGGCAGCTCATTCCCACGATGGCAGTGGCGTTGATGGCAGCAGCGACGATGGCAGCAGCGGCGTTGTGGCAGCGGCGGGTTGATGGCAGCGACGATGATGGCAGCAGCGGTTTGGTGGTAGCAGCGACGTTGTGGCAGCAGCGGGTTGATGGCAGCGAAGTGTTTGTAGAACAACAGCAACGGATTAGCAATATCGGCACCTGCTCGGGCGCCATGAAAATTCTCAAGCGTTTTTGAGAAGCGAAAATATAAACTTGGGAAATGCGCGAATAAAACAAGAAGCCTAATTGCCTGTCTCGAAAATAAATTGCGATAATAAATGAAAACGCGTCCGGTCGATTCGATGATTCTAATACAATAGCTTCTTTATTTAACTTCATTTAGTTGCTTAGCCTAAATCTTAAACTAACGGCTTAAACTAGTGGTAATGTTCATATGTATATGTATAATATTGTAATAGATTATGGTAAGTATTAAGGTAAGTAGTAGATTAGTAGTATGAATGCATAATTAAAGTAAGTATACAATAATTTAGATAATTCAATATTTTATAATAATTTTTATAATTCATTTTTCTTAATTTTAATTTCAGGTTTAAATACACATATATATCTTGTCGCTTGACGCAACACCGGCCACCTTGACAGGATCAGATTCCTTCAATATCCAGTGGAAGGACAGCCAGTTTGTGGATGGGGCGCTTAATCGTGCCCGTCTTGGTTGCTACTTCTGCGACTCGCACCTTGCCGTCTTGCCCTTCGACGGTTGCGACGACGCGCCCTAGTACCCACTGCTGCGGCGGCACGTTGTCCTCGTGGACGAGAACGAGGTCGTTGAGCTGCATATTGCGTTTGGGGTGCAGCCACTTGTTGCGCTCCTGAAGGCCCGTCAGGTATACTTTGGACCACTGTCGCCAGAACTGTTGCTTGAGACAGCAAACAAGTTGCCATCTTTCGCAACAACGAACTGGGTCCACTGGCACCTTCTCTGGGGGTAATGCCCGCAGGGAGCATCCTATTAATAGATGTGCTGGTGTTAACGCCTCGCCGTCGTTGGGATCTTGGCTCAGAGATACTAGGGGGCGAGAGTTGAGGATGGCCTCCACTTCGGCCAACACTGTTGCTAACTCCTCTGCTGTGAGTAGCGCGCTGCCGGTTACCCGAACGATGTGGTGTTTGGTGGACTTCACCGCGGCTTTCCATAATCCACCGAAGTGCGGCGCCCGCGGTGGTATAAAGATGAAGCTGCACTCTTCGTCTGCTGCGAATCTCTTCAGTTCTGGACCCATTGCCAGAAACGCCTCCTTCAATGCGCGCAGCTTGCGATTGGCGCCGACGAAATTCGTGGCGTTGTCGCTGAATATCTTCGTCGGGATTCCTCGGCGTCCAATGAACCTTTTTAGGGCGAAAATAAATGAATTAGAAGATAGGTCCGAAACTAATTCTAAATGTACTGCTTTTGAAGTAAAGCAAACGAAAACTGCAAAATATGTTTTTACGGGTGGTCGACCGCGTATTTTTAACGTTGTGTATATCGGACCACAAAAATCTACGCCACATATAAGAAAGGGCCGTAGTGCTCGAAGTCTTTCGACTGGCAAATTTCCCATTATTTGGTTTTGCAACTTCGGCTTGTAATGAAAACAATGTATACAGTTTCTTACGGTTCTACTGCAAGCTTCTCGGGCATTAATTAGCCATATGCGTTCTCGAAGAAGCGCAACCAACGCTTTAGCCCCAGCGTGGTGATTTCGAATGTGCAGGAACCGTAAATACGTTGTAACGAAGTGCGAACTTTTATTTAATAAAAGCGGAAATTTGGCATCGTATGGGAGAGGTGCATTTAATAAGCGTCCTCCTACTCGGATTAATTTGAACGACAGCGTCTTATCCGAGTATTCATGCAAAAACGGGTTGAGTTTTTGCAAGTTTGCGGGTAGGGTGGTGCCTTTATGCAATTTTTGAATAACATCCGAAAATTCTGAATGTTGAACCACCTGTGCAATTTTTAGAAAGCTCAAGTTTAGCTCCTCTGAAGTCAGATCTTGGCCTCTGGAGGATTTTGGTGGTCGCCTGATCCATCGCAATATGTATGCGACCACACGAAGCAATTTTTTATGAGAAGAGAATTTTTCAATGAGGTCCAATATTGAAATTTTCTCAGCAGTCGAAATTAATGTAAACGTAGTTTTCTTCTTCTCTAATGCTTCGTCTTCTGGTGAGAGCTGGAAGTGGTTATTAATTGGCCATAATGCAGGGTCTTCTAGGAGGAACTGTGGACCGCCAAACCATATTGAATTATTCAATTCGTCCACGTTACAACCCCGAGACACTTGATCAGGATTTTGTTTCGTTGGCACATGTCGCCAATGTACTTCGTCAGTCAACTCTTGGATTTCGGACACTCTGTTTGCGACGAAGGTTTGTAGTGAAGATGGATGTGTTTTAATCCAATGTAAAACGATTTCAGAGTCTGTCCAAAATGTAATATTTTCGAAATGTCGACTCAACATAGGCGCTACTCTTGACCATAATTTCGAAAGAAGATGTGCTGCCAAGAGCTCAAGACGCGGAAGAGATTTGGTCTTCAGCGGAGCCACTCTAGACTTTGCAGTAAGCAGCATGCATTTAATACCACTAGCAGATTGGCTTCGTATGTATATGCAACATCCGTACGCCCTTATTGAGGCGTCGGAGAAGCCATGTATTTGGCAGATGGCACTCGACTCAACGTTTACGTAACGAGGAATGCTTATCGATGAGAGCTGCATTAGGTTGGCTTTAAAGGTCTGCCAGCTAGTGTCAAGGCGCAATGGAATCGACTCATCCCAATCCAGTTTTTGGATCCAAAGCTCTTGCAATAAGATTTTTGCTTTGGTAACTAGTGGGGCTAGTAATCCAAGAGGATCAAAAAGGCGAGCAGAAACTGATAATATGTTTCGTTTAGTGGCTCGCAGATCCTTAAAATTGTCATCTAAACAAATCGAAACAAATCCTCTTTCGGCAGCCAATGGATTCCCAACGTTTTAGTGGAACTTTTGTCATTGAAGCTTAATGACTTTTCAGTGCAATTACTGTCGAAAAATTTAGGGTGGTTCGAAAACCACTTCGTTAAGGTGAATCCGGCCGAGTTTAATATTTGAATTACCTCACTTCTCAAAAGATCTAGAGACTCAAAATTTTCGGACCCTGTTAATAAATCATCAACATAAAAGTCTCTTTTTATGGCCAATGAACCGAGTGGATATTTCATCGTATTGGCATCACTGAGCATTTGCAAACACCGTGTTGCGAGAAATGGAGCAGGCGCAGTGCCGTATGTTACGGTGTTAAGACGAAAAATTTGAATTTGCTCAGAAGGATGCTCTCTCCACACAATAAGTTGACAACTTCTGTCTTCTTCATGCATAAGTATTTGACGGTACATTTTAGTAATGTCCGCCGTTAGTGCATACTTATGTAAGCGAAAGCGAAGAAGAGTTGAATATAATTCTTCTTGGATGGTTGGACCTACCATCAAAAGTTCATTCAACGCTATTTGAGTTGAAGATCGACTCGAGGCATCAAATACAACACGTAATTTGGTTGTTGTGCTCTCGGGCCTTAAAACGCATTGATGCGGAATGAAGTAGTGTGGCTCACTCGGGGTCTTATTGTTCGTTGGGCTCATGTGACCCAATGCTCTTTATTCATTCATAAAGTCCAGATACATTTTACGAAGTTCTGGATCTTTTAATGTCCTTCTCTCCAGGGCCTGAAACCGCCGAACTGCGGTTTCATAGGAGTGACCGAGTAACTTACGGTCAGCTTTAAAAGGCATTCTTACTTGAAGCCGTCCTGAAGGCAATACTTGAGTTGTATTTACGAAAAAATTTTCACACTCTTATTGCTCTGGTGTGAATTTGATGCCATTCGATTCTGAAGGTTGTGCTATGTAATCTGGAAGGAGAACTTAGATTGCTGACGTATTTGCCAGATACATTCCATCCTAAAAGGGTTTTCTGAAGTGTTGGTTGGTTAGGACCATTTTTAATTTGGCCAACAGCTAAAAGGTCGAAAAATGTTTCAGCACCCGATAGGATATCCACTTTTTTAGATTTATGGAATTCTGGATCCGCCAATTCAATATTGGGCGGAATTTTCCAGCCATTAGCATTGATGTTATGGTCTGGATGATTTGCCGAAATGCATCGCATTACCCAGAATTCCGCCGAAAATTCAAAATTATTTAACCGTGACTTGACAAACGCGCTTAGTTTTGACCCCACTTTTGTATTGGAATTGCCAATTCCAATTACGCTTAATGTTTTGTGCTGGCGTCGAATCCGCAACTTTTTTGCTAAGTCCTCCGTCATAAAGTTGACCTGGGAGCCTGAGTCCAGCAAGGCTCTCGCAGGCAGGTAATCTCCGCAGCTGCTCCTTACTAGAATTACTGCTGTTGCCAACATGACCCGATCCGGCATACTGGCTGTATGCATGGCATGTGTAGTTGATGGTTGCGGATGAGGTGCAGCGGGGAAGGACACTGGATACTGGTGCAACAGCGAGTGATGGGATCGATTGCATATGCGGCAACGATCCGCTCTGCACTTAGAGACCGTGTGTCCCTTACGCAAACAGTTTATGCATAAGGGCACCGATTTCACGAACTCGAACCTCTGCTGCACCGGAAGCGCCTTAAAAGTGGGGCAGGCAGTTAGAGGGTGATCCCTCGATTTGCATTGTTGGCAAAGAGGCTGCCTTGTATTTGCTGCAACTAGCGCCGATTTGGTCCTACCCATTTGTTGTTGCTTCCCATGACTCGTACTGCCTGTTGGTATGGGCTTCGTCCTTGAGTGGGATGCTCCTTCCGCTGATAGTTGCTGGTATCTCCTATTTAGGGTGGCTTCACAGTCCTTCCACAGTGACAGTTTGTCATAGTCCAGCGCTTCTTCCCATTTGGATCGGGTGGCAGGGTCAACCTTTGTCATTACTAAATGTATGATTATTGCGTTCGTTATTTGTTTTTCATCGCCCAGCGATAGCAATGAATCATATACCGCTGACACTTCGTCTATCATTGAACGCAGGGAAGGCGCAGAAGGCTTTGGAATTGTTGGCAGCTCAAAAAGTTTAGATATTGTGTTGAAAAATATCAGACATTTATTATCATAAACTTTTTTGAGACTTGCCAACGTCTTCGGATAATTTTCATCCGACATCTGAAACGCTTTAACTGTTCCCAAAGCCTCTCCAGACAGACAATTAACCAAATGGTTAAATTTTTCAATATCTGGGATATTTGGATCGTTATGAACCAAGCTCTCAAACAAACTCATAAAATTTTTAAACTCTGAATATTCTCCCTTGAATTTCAGCAAATTCATTTTAGGGAGCCTTGAGCTGTGAGAAGCTACAAAAGATGTTTCGGCAAGTGAAGTTTTATTTTTCGCTAAAATTGACTTAATTATGGACTTCGTTTCAACAATTATGTCCTCTAACTCCCCCTCGGGCCATGTCGTCTTCATCAATTTCTTCAATCTTTGACTGGCATTTCATTAATTTTTCACTATGTGAATTTAATATATCGAGACGACATTCCAATTCGATTGGATCTAAAGACATAGTCTTTTCAAGAAGGCCCGTTTTAATGCGCAAAATACTACTTTTCGCAACCGTTCTTTGGCGTCTTAACGACTTTAAGGGGCTATACCAGTGTGACACTTTCAAAAAAAAAATTTTTTTTTCGATAGCTTATATATTCAAAAATATCCTGTGAAATCAGCGAGGTCGTATTTTAAATAGTTTTTGAATGACAGCGTTCTAAATAGCGACCGCTCAGAGGTGCAAACATATATAAGTGAAACTTTAAACGCGTTTTTCTCGAAACGACATTTTTCAAATTTGCTGACATTATAACTCAACGAGAAATTAACCGATCGACTTCAAATTAAAACTGGATATAGTTGAATACATTTGCTATACAATAGACTACGATCTTTTTGATTGGCTGAAAATTGTCAATTTGGCATTAAAAAAACGACAATTTTTTTCGTAAAAAAAACGATTTTTTTTTTTCAAAATGGCGCCATTTTCTTAATTTTTGATATTTTTCAAAGACCGTAGTCCATTGTATAGAAAATATATTTAAGTTTAATAAACATTTTGAATTTTTTTGTTTCAGCTACTTCCGCAGACAGCACATTACTCCGTTATTTTTCAATATTTTTGTAAATTTTTTTTTTTTAATATAGCTAAGAATATACTTTATTACGTCCATAGAACGTCGAAACATTCAATCTAGTACTTTCTTTTAAAAAAATTCACGAAAATCGCCTAATTTTTCATGCGTCACACTGGTACAGCCCCTTAAGTCCGTCAACTCCTTACTTGGAAACAGGTTTGCGAGAGTTGGCTTTGGCTTGCTCATTTTGCTTGTTTAAAATAAATTTCCGAAAAACAGGGCTATAAAGTTTGGCAACAAATATATTAAGAATCGACAACGAGAACGAAAAAATATATATATGTATGTATGTATATCGATTCTCAAATATACGAAAGCCAAACTAATATGCAATAAAAGTTGGCAACAAATATATTTGAAATCGGTTACGAAAACGAAAAAAAAATAATATCGATTCCCAAGTATACGAAAACCAAACCAATAAATGCGCAAAATGAGCAATAGCACAAAAAGTAATTTAATCGGAAAATGTCCGAACGAAAATCGACAAAAATTGCGAAAAAAACGACCGATAATTGCAAACGCGGATCGAAAAAATTGCGAAAAAACGTGATAATTTAAATTTGCAATTAATAATTGTTCACCTTTATTTCACAATAAAGGGCTACCGCAAGATCCCAGAATCCCTTATTCACTTTGAATTCGTATATGTAAATCACAATATACCTAATAATAAGTATATGTATGTATGTACATATATATAGTATATATGTATATACTAGTAATCAAATGAAATGTGTATAAAGTGAAAAAAGGGAGAGCCAAAAACTGAAAGTGCACTTGTTTTGATGTTTGCTTTTTTTTGTTTGTTTGCACTGCTTTCAGTAAATCGCACTCGTTACCTGGTGCGTCGGCTGTTTGCCAGCGCTTACGTCTCTTTTGCACAGAATGCAGCGGCAGCTCATTCCCACGATGGCAGTGGCGTTGATGGCAGCAGCGACGATGGCAGCAGCGGCGTTGTGGCAGCGGCGGGTTGATGGCAGCGACGATGATGGCAGCAGCGGTTTGGTGGTAGCAGCGACGTTGTGGCAGCAGCGGGTTGATGGCAGCGAAGTGTTTGTAGAACAACAGCAACGGATTAGCAATATCGGCACCTGCTCGGGCGCCATGAAAATTCTCAAGCGTTTTTGAGAAGCGAAAATATAAACTTGGGAAATGCGCGAATAAAACAAGAAGCCTAATTGCCTGTCTCGAAAATAAATTGCGATAATAAATGAAAACGCGTCCGGTCGATTCGATGATTCTAATACAATAGCTTCTTTATTTAACTTCATTTAGTTGCTTAGCCTAAATCTTAAACTAACGGCTTAAACTAGTGGTAATGTTCATATGTATAAAAAAGGGGTAAATATAATTATCTTCAACTTTTCGTTCAATATTGTAATAGATTATGGTAAGTATTAAGGTAAGTAGTAGATTAGTAGTATGAATGCATAATTAAGGTAAGTATACAATAATTTAGATAATTCAATATTTTATAATTTTTTTATAATTCATTTTTCTTAATTTTAATTTCAGGTTTAAATACACATATATATCTTGTCGCTTGACGCAACAGATTAATTACGAACTTTCTAAAGTAACTTGGCCAGATTACAGTGAAAATATTGCATTTAGTGCTTCCTTCTTTAATGAAACTATTTTAAACTCATTTGAAAAATGTTCTAATAGTTCTAATTTTTGGTTTTCCAAAGAATTATGTAAATTAAAAAATAGAAAATCTCGTGCTTAGAAACTTTTTAAAAAAACTGGTTTAGTTGCTGACCATTCAAAATATTCTAAAATGCGCCGACAATTTGCTGAACTTAACAAAATATGTTGTAATAATTATATCAATAAAGTAAAAAATAATATTATGTCTACGTAATCGTCAACTCTAAACGCAAGATTTCTAATTTTCCGTTCGCTATGAAATATAAGTTTGGTATATCTAGTGACAATCACATCATTGTTATGTCCGATTTCTGTCATTAATGCACCTACCATTTCCGAAGCAGACGTCTTATATCAGTTAAATATGTTAGAACAATCATTTAATTATGGCCCAAATATGATTCCCTCATGCTTTCTTAAGAAATGTACCAAATATATGTATATACCAAACCCTAACAAAACTATTTAATTCATATCTTATCCAAGGCTTATTTCCATCCATATGGAAAAAGTCATTTATAATTCCTTTACATAAGAGTGGATTTAGGTCATCTATTGAAAACTATAGGGGAATAGCAAAGTTGTCTGCAATACCTAAACTTTTTTAAGCAATTACAACAGACGACATAACCTTCCGGATCTCTCCACTAATTTCTTGTTCTCAGCACGGTTTTCGTAAAGGGAAATCTACAATAACTAATTTACTTGAATTTGTATCACATGTATCAACGGGCTTTAGGGAGAATAAGAATGCTGATGTCAAACAGCGAAAGATGTCAGTTGCAAACATACTTAAACAACCTAGTTTCTTGGTGTGCTAGAAATGACATGCCATTGAACCTTAGAAAATGCAAAACGATGTGCTTTTCACGTAGAGCTGTAGAGCTACTTCATACGCAATACAAAACTTTAGGTTGGAGCAAGTATGCAGTTTTGTTGATCTGGGAGTAACTGTGGACCCTAAACTCAATTTTAATCTTCACGCATCTTCCACGGTTTTTAAAGCTAAAGGCGCTCTTAGTTTTGTTAAACGTTGGTCTAAGGAATTAGAGATCCGCTTACCACAAAACTTTTTTTAACATCTCTGGTGAGGCCTATATTGGATTATGCTTCTGTGGTTTGGAACCCTAGTTACCAAGTCCATTCGGATAAGTTAGAGTCCGTTCAAAAACAATTTTTACTTTTTGCCTTAAATCATTCGCCTTGGGATTCCTGTTTAAATCTTCCCTCTTACGCCAACCGTTTAAAACTTATAAATCTCCCGACACTCGCTAGTCGTATGGAGATGCTTGGTATAATATTTCCTGTAAAACTCATGAATTGGTCAGTCTGTAGCCCATCTCTCTTATCTGATATTAATTTTAACGTTCCCGCTCGCTCCACCAAGCAGTTTAGACCCTTACTTTTAAAATTTTCTGGAACAAATTTTGAGTTAAACGAACCATTCCGCCGTACATCTCATGATTTCAATTCTCATTCCAGAAGATTTGACCTAACAGACTCACTCTTTACCATGAAAAAAATTATTTTATCTACTCTTAACAAGTAACATTTAAAAATTATAAACTTTAATCTTCTTAATTTCGGCTGTTGAAATTTTTGTTTCTGTAGCTGAGCAGCTTAAGATCGCAACGCTTAAAACTCTCTTGCCTTTTATGACTCGGCTAATACTGCTCGTTCGCGGATTGCGCCCCTCGCGTCGGTTGGGCGCGAGGAGGGTAATCTTGGGTATTATAACACTCTTGAATATCCTATAATGTTGTTGAAAAACGTAGGGTTGTTGACAGTCGGAATTTTGATGCCTTCGTCCAGTTCGTGAATGTAGTCGCTGTAGATTTAGTGGAGAAGAGTGTTCCTTACAGAGAAGAAGCATTAAAGGTCGCTAAAAGACTGTTTACTCTCGAAAAAAGTTGGATTTAATCCGGCCGAGGACTACTTTTGAGGATCTAACCCTGTTTAGATCGGTTAGCTTTAAAATAAGATTGTCATCACTGGAGCGTTACATGTTGCCCCCAGCTGCTGAGGCTACCCCGGATCACCCTACAAAGGGGCCGCTAACCCACAAGAGAGTGGGTCGATTCCGGACTTTTTTCGATTCGGGATTTCTAATAGTGCGGAAAAGTTGCCTTAGTACTTCCTGATTTCAATGCAACTTTTTGTTTTGAGATCGGATTGCATCTTCAACCCCAACCCCGGCCTTGAAATTTCGGAAATTCGCCTAAAATCGTGAAATTGTCTACCTAGCGTCAGAAATACGCATCTCATGGCAAAATGTATAAAACAAAAGTTATTTGTCACGTCATTTGCTGCCGAACCGTTCCCGAAATACGAGTGAAAATGCGGCGCGCCACAGCGCAAGGTGAAAATTGTTGCAGCTCTCAGCTAACCTGTATTGGTCACCCAGAACCCACCGCGTGGAGGTGGCTGCTTTTCGGGTTCCTCCCAAGCCCAACCTAACCAACCAACCAAATGTCAGGCTTGTTTTAGTCTGAATCTGTGTCAAATTTATTGATATTGATTTTGTACTAAACTTTGGCACTTGTTGCCTAGATTTCAGTGTAGAGCGTATAACACGATCACGAGATTGGGGGCCAATAACTTTAGAAGATGCCTCAGTCACCAGTTTGACGGTTCTCTCGACTGCCACGGTGTAAGAGGGGAATTCACTAAATTTCCATACCTCTGCAGTGTCTCCAAACAGCCCTTTTATGAGTTCTTCGGTAGAAACTGAACAAAGAACTGGTGGAACAGTCAAGGTAATAGTCTTCCAGTTAATCATATCGTAATAATTATTAGCTTTGAAATTCAGCTTTGGCACTTTATTACATCTAACCCTTCCATTTACAGTGTCAGACTCTGCTTCTCTGGCTGCCAGAAGACAGTCAAGGTCCAACTTTCTGACTTTTATCCGTTCGTCAGTCATCATACTAAGGAGAATGTTTTCTGGAAGAGCAAAGAAAGCATTCTGTTGAATGGATGAATCGACAACCTTGCGCAGTTTAGCAGGTAAGTATCTCGACCTTTGAATTGCAGCATAGAGATGGCGCGAGCCATCTTTGATTGAACTGTTGAATCTTATTGAGAACCATAAAGGTGAGTAAACTGTAAGTATGTAGTTGACCAAAATCTTTATTTCCTTTGTTGGTTTGTCAGTTTGTAATCTTTTTTGATTCCGGTAGATCAACACTTCCAATGCGACCAATTCTTCTGGTTCTCTGGTCCAAGAGAAATGGTTGTTCATTGATAGGAAGTTTCCTTTCTTTTGGACAAGTGCAAGAAGAAAAATAAATGCATTCACAAGCAGCGATGTCAAATAATTTTTCGGCAGAAGAGACAAAGTCGTCTCTTTTAGAGCTCAAACCCATTGGGTTCCTTAAAACATATGTTTAAGAGTCAGAAATTTCTTATGGTATGTGGTGAGCATTTGTACAACTCTGGTGTGTGAAACTATCGGAATAGATGACTTTTTGAAAGTATTTTCAACCTTTTTTGCAACTATTTCTGTAATCTCTTTAGTTCTAGGTTCATAGTTGTCGCCTCGGAGTCGCCCTATACGAAATCTTTCAAACTGATAACACAAAAGAACATTCTGCTAAGTAGGTAACTTGGACTCAGAGTGATTGTACGGATATATGCCAAAGACAGGACATTTCTGTATAAATTTAAATTTAGATACAGACATTTTGAGTTCTGTGGAGAGAATATAAATGATAGCACTCGGCGAAATCAACGACAAGAGTGAAGAAACGCGATGAAAAAATATTTATGTGGAGACCAGTCCGAACGTGTCGTATGGCGCAGGGAAATGAATGTAAGTGATAGCACTCGGCGAAATCAACGTCAAGAAGTGTGGCCGCAAGCCGATTTCACCTTGCGCTGTGGCGCGCCGCATTTTCGCTCGTATCTCGGGAACGGTTCGTCCTACGGCCATGATCACATGTACCATTTCGGTAGCAAATGACGTGACAAATAACTTTTGTTTTATACATTTTGCCATGAGATGCGTATTTCAGGCGCTAGGTAGACAAGTTCACGATTTTAGGCGAATTTCCGAAATTTCAAGGCCGGAGTTGTGCTTGAAGATGCAATCCGATCTCAAAACAAAAATTTGCATTGGAATCAGGAAGTACTAAGGGAACTTTTTCGCACTATTAGAAATCCCGAATCGAAAGAAGTCCGGAATCGACCCACCATAACCCACACCACTGTCCGACAACCGCCTCTGCGGAATCTACCATTCCCTCACCCCCAGGATCACTCCCGGACACCCGCGACAAACTCGGATTTAACAATTCAACTACAACGGACTGCAGAGCAAGATCGTGGAGATAGTTGCATCTTCAGGTATAGATATGCAGGTTTCAACGTAATAAGTAAAGATCGCGAGAGAGATAATGGTGTTGTCTTAGCCTCCATACTTCACACAACACCAATGTCATCTTATCGATGGTGACATCGACCGCAGTGTTACTACCCTAGAATGTCAGGGTATAACTATCCGGTGAGGTGATTTCGAGCTCGACATATTTAATGTATACGTACATCCCCCCAATTCCATGTGCCATGTGTGACTTTGGCTGTCTCTGCCTCTTCACTCCTCATACGACGGCGATTACCGCTAAAATACAGAGCCAAAACAAAATTGTCGCTAGCCGGCGGCACATGGGAAAAGGACAACAATACGCCGACCAGACTTCGGACGCAACTAAATTCCGACAAGCACTGACCGCCATTCACAGTGGAGCACGTTTCGTACGGTTAGATGACGTCGACGACAACTTATCTAATTACCAACCTCACGACGATTGCAACAAAAACATCAATAACAGGGTGTTTCCATCGTCTTCAATCCCTTTTTACTAGTTGAGGCGTATAGAGTTGTGAGGTGTAGTGATGTATTGTAGTATCCTGTATGTATTATTGTGTGGTGCTTGAGTATATGTTGGTTTCCCAAGTGTGGTGTGTTGTGGGTGTCAGTGGTGAGATTTGTGGAATGCTGTGCAGACTACCATGAGGTTCACCAACAAATTAAAAATAATAAGATAGGTTAATTATTTCAGTATTTGCAGCACCATATTTTAATATGAATAAAAACTTTTATGTACGTCAAATAAAACAAAACGCAATTTATTCAGCTTGTATATATACTAGCATCACAAGAATGCAAAGAATATTTAAATATTTAGATAATAGAAATAAGTAACATTTCATTAATATGAGATAAAAAATTATTTTCTTAAATTCAAATAAAAATAAATGAAAGTTTCGACAAAAGAAAAATAAAAAGATTTAAATCACGGTAAACCCTTGCGGCAGCATATTCTCCAAAAACAATAAGAACAAGAAGAATAAGTAAAAATTTACGAAATCTTCTCCTGCCATTTAAAAATTTCCTATTTTGGGGAACAAACACATCTGGCAGCGTAATTTCAAATGCAATTATTCTTCGTTTTCTCTTTACATCACAATTTGAGGAAATATCGCAACCGCTACAACTGTAAAATTTTTACAATTAAACCAAGATGGATTTTTGTAAGAACTTTATTTCATCTACAACTCACTCTTAGTCATGGATAAAATGATAATATCATATTATATATTCATATTATGAAACTCTTTGATTCGAAAGAACGCTGACAAAATGCACATTTTTTTATAACATTTGAAAATGGTGCCACTAGGTGAAGAATTGCGTTCATAAATTTTTATTGGGTATTTTTGGATTTCCACTCCACAAAATTTCGTTTAACTAAAACTTTGTTTATTGCAGATTAACAAGCCGAGAAAGACTCGTAAATATGTACATTGTTAATTTTTTCGGAGATTGCACTATTGCCTGCCAATATAAGCCGAGCTAAATTTTACGAAGATATCTTGTAAGATAAACAAGTTTCTATGCAAGAAATTGGTATTGATCGGTCATCGGTCCGCGATTAATTTGTTATCCGCTCTATAAATGGTAATTCTAAATACTTCTCTCAGAGAATTCATATTCAATGGAGAATGTTGTGGTAAAGAACACCAAAAACCTGCTAACAGAATATCCCACGAATCTACTGAAGAATCGAGAAGAAATTATTGAAATAAGTAATTGCAAATGAAAAACTGCAAAAGAGGAAAGTTTACCGTCCGAGGATTTAAAATGGGTGAGAAGGGAGAAGGGATGGAATCATATGTAGAAGTTCACGCAAGTGAGGAAAGTTCCCTGATCGCCATTCACTTGGGAGTGGCCAGAAACGATTCTTATACATATGGCTCAAGCAGCTCACTACTTCCGGTCTTTGACCAAGTATCCTCTGGGTAGCCTAAGAACATCCGTTTAAAGGCGAGCTAAAGTGAGAAGGCGAAATATCCCCTACATAGGGTTGTGCGCTGGGTTTGGGACCCGCCACGTAAAAAAAACACCCCCAATGAATAGTAACAACCAGCCTCAGATGAGAGACCCCTCTTTTGATGACGACCACGGCAAACGAAATAAGGACTACGATTTAAGGGCATGCACCTGGAATGTCCGGTCCCTTAATTGGGAAGGAGCCGCTGCCCAGCTGGTTGATGTCCTCGTGAGAATAAAGGCTGACATCACCGCCGTCCAAGAAATGCGATGGACGGGACAAGGACAAAGACGAGTAGGTCCTTGTGGCATTTACTACAGTGGCCATATAAAGGAGCGCAAGTTTGGTGTGGGATTCGTGATGGGAGATAGACTTCGTCGCCGAGTACTATCATTCACTCCCGACGGAAGAGAAGGACGATGTGACCAAAGATGCCTTTTATGAGCGCTAGGAGCGCACTTATGAGAGCTGCCCCCGCCACGATGTGAAAATCGGGCTTGGCGATTTTAACGCCAGGGTGGGCAAAGAAGGTATCTTTGGCACTACGGTCGGTAATTCAGCCTCCACGAGGAAACATGCCCAAATGGGTTGAGGCTGATCGACTTCGCTGGGGCCCGAAATATGGTTATCTGTAGTACTAGATTCCAGCATAAGAAGATTCATCAAGCTACCTGGCTGTCCCCGGATCGAAAAACTACCAACCAGATCGATCATGTTGTGATAGACGGAAGATACGTCTCCAGTGTTTTAGATGTACGTGCGCTCCGAGGTCCTAACATCGACTCGGACCACTATCTTGTTGCAGCTAAGATTCGCACCCGCCTCTGTGCAGCAAAAAACTCACGCCAACAAACACAAGGAAGGTTCGACGTCGACAAGCTGCAATCACAACAGACAGCCGAACGATTCTCTACTCGGCTTGCACTCCTGCTCTCTGTGAGCACTCGTCAACAACTCGGTATAAGGGAACTGTGGGTCGGCATTCCAAACTCCTTACGTACAGCTGCAACCGAAACCATTGGTTTTCGGAAAGTGCAAAAGAACAGCTGGTACGATGAGGAGTGCCGCCTCGCAGCGGAGAGAAAACAGCCTGCCTACCTCGCAACGTTACGATCGTCCACAACACGTGCGGGATGGGATAGATGGAGAGTTGAAGAGGGAAGCGAGACGCATTTGTAGACAGAAAAAGAAGGAGGCCGAAATGCGTGAGTACGAAGAGCTTGATAAGCTGGCCGATAGGGGTAATGCTCGAAAATTCTACGAAAAAATACGGCGGCTTACAGAAGGTTTCAAGACCGGAGCATACTCTTGTAGAACCCCCAAAGGTGATCTAGTCACCGATGCCCAGAGCATACTTAGATTATGGAGGGAACACTTCTCCAGCCTGCTGAATGGCAGTGAAAGCACAACACCAGGAGAAGGCGAACCCGATTCCCCAGTCGATGACGATGGAGCAGACGTTCCATTACCCGACCATGAAGAAATTCGAATAGCAATTGCCCGCCTCAAAAACAACAAAGCGGCAGGGGCCGACGGATTGCCGGCCGAGCTATTCAAACACGGCGGCGAAAAACTGATAAGGAGCATGCATCAGCTTCTTTGTAAAATATGGTCGGACGAAAGCATGCCCAACGATTAAATTTAAGTGTGCTATGCCCAATCCATAAAAAAGGAGACCCCACAATCTGCGCCAACTACCGCCTATTAGCCTCCTCAACATCGCATATAAGTTTCTATCGAGCGTATTGTGTGAAAGATTAAAGCCCACCGTCAACAAGCTGATTGGACCTTATCAGTGTGGCTTTAGACCTGGAAAATCAACAACCGAAACCACCTCTTCGTCGATTTCAAAGCTGCTTTCGACAGCACGAAAAGGAGCTGCCTTTATGCCGCGATGTCTGAATTTGGTATCCCCGCAAAACTAATACGGCTGTGTAAACTGACGTTGAGTAACACGGGGGAAGCAGAGGAAGAGGAAGACCTCCACTCCGTTGGAAGGACCAGGTGGAGAAGGACCTGGCTACGCTTGGAATATCCAATTGGCGCCACGTAGCGAAAAGAAGAAACGACTGGCGCGCTGTTGTTAACTCGGCTATAATCGCGTAAGCGGTGTCTACGCCAATTAAGAAGAAGAGAAGGGCACAATTCCGATAACTTTGGCGCCGCGATTTGAGTTATAGGTACCGCAAACGCTTAGTTTACGAGATATTCGACCTTAAAGTTCAAAAATTCCCAAAATTCGAACATTTCAACAAGCTATTGTACCACATTAAACACACTTTACTCACATTTTTCACTTCAAATTAATTAAACTAAACTATAAACTTTTAAATAAGTCCACATTTTACACTTTTAACAGTCTTTTTACCGAAGAATTTTAAAAATTACATTTTACACTCGTAGTGAACATCATGTGTGTGCTAAAAATTACGACGAAATGGAGCGCTGCCATGTGATAATAAGGAAATTCGCTGAAATGCCTTTTTCCCAAAAATTCCTCTATCCATTCATGTGGATATATTCTTTATTTAATTTAATAAAGAAATAAGTCATATTATATAGTAATATTATATAATAATATTATATATATTGTCAACAAATATACAGAAAACGTATTATCAAAAATAAATGGAAGGCGCTGACAGATATAATAACCAAAATTTAACTATTTTATAACGAAAACTCAAATTTTGTTTCAATATCAGTGCAAGATAACCAAAAAATATAACCACTTTATAACGAAACTCAATATTTTTTTTTTTTTTAACGCAGAAAGGAATTCTATGCAAAAGCACTTCAGTCACCCCGGGTATTCGCTCGACCAGGGTTATTTTTTTAAAGCACGGCCGAAGGCCGCCAACGCAGACAACTTTCCGGCGGCTATAACTATATATATCTGGAGAACTTTCTCTAACCGACCATACCCATTTTATTCTCGAAATCGAATGGTATTCTAAAGCCGACCCGAGAAAAAAATTAAAAATATTCTATTTTTCCGAAATCTAAAATTCATCTTGAAGATCCGATACGACGAAAAAATATAGTCTTCATCGGTGGCGTTATTTTGGCTAAGATGGCAAAGGATTGTAAAGATTTTTGGATGTGTGTGTGAAACAAGAAAGTTAAGAAATGTATTACAGGAACTTATAAAAATCTAAAATTAGTAGCAAAGGCCGAAAAGTAAAACAAAGAAAAAATTTAATATTGTTATTGTTTTAAAGTTATACCTCTACCTGCGTTTTGTGTTCTGTTTATATAACTGACAAGAGAGTTATCTATTAATAACTTTGAAACAGTCTATGTTAACAACCCGTAATTGTAAAAATTTTATTAGTCCACAACGGTATGTACTACATACTTATATGTATACATATATGTATATATTATATGGTAATAATTAGTTTTAACAATTACCCTACAAAACGGGTAATAGTTACATAAGTAATTAGTCATCGACAGGTTATCAGTAATTAATGCCTTCGTTATCCGTTATTTTTGTTTTAACCTCGCGAAAAAAGTTACCATTTGCCCTCTCTCACTACACTTCACTCATAACTAATCAGTTATCCCATAAAGCTTTATAATATAAATTATATACTCCATTGGCACGGCAGTGACAGCAATGCAAGAATTGGCTGTTTTCACTCAATTTGGCGACAGTAGAAATGAATGCATAGTCTTGCGTGATAAAGATGGTACGAATAAAGCTTACACAAATATAGGATACTGCAAATAAAAATGCTGCGAAATAAAGATGTCTCAATGACGTTCGCTGGCGAATTTAATTGTGTTCATGCCCATATATACGCTCATACATTTCGTACACGTGCATACGGTAAAAAAGAACAACAATTTATTTCTATAAAGAAAAGGTTATTACAAATATTCATTGATCTGCAAGATCAACTTACCGCAGTGTCTCAGCCTATCTCTTCGGCGTTCGGAAATTGAGTGAATTATAATCGGAGTTCCAACAGTATGGACACCAAAAACGAACGTCGGGAATAAAGGACACTGCGATAATTCATAATAATTTGCTTAAACTAATAATTCACAGTGATCCTTAAACTGCTTAAAACTATTAACTATAAATTCGTTACAAATAATCGCCGTTTTGTTACACTACTTTCAAAGGCCATACCTCAGCGAAAAGATAGTTTTGGAACACCCTTTGGTATGTATGTATCTGTCCCAAACTTTACAACTTAAATTAAAAAAAAATGGTTGGCAATACCAAAACGAAAAGAAAAAAGAGAACAGCTGATTCTTGTGTTTTTGAAGGTTGATAATGCGGAAACCAAAAGGAAAACACGAGGCGGGGAACAGCTGATCGACCGAAACACAACGGCAGAACAAAAAATTATTTATTGCACGTTATTAAAACCCAATGTGTACTTATCTCTTCCTCTAGACCTGGTATCCACACATGTGGTCCAGTATCCCGGAGTGTTTCCCGCTATCCGCCGCCAACATCATAGCCGTTACTTCGCCAAACGGGAAGCCATCCCGCTATTTGCCGCCACGTCGTAGCCGTTACGTCGTCAACGGGAAGCCATCCCGCAATTCTCCGCCAACGTCATAACGTTTTTATATCGTCAAACGGAACACCTTCCCGCTAATTAGTCGCCATCGTCTTAGGTATTATATTCCCACCGGTAAACCATCCCGCTATTCGCCGCCAAAATCGTAGTTGCCACGTCGCCAAACGGGACGACGTTTATATTGCCAAAGTGCCGATCATATTTTTTTGTAAAATCTTCGTTCTAGCCGCCGTATTATAAGAATGGAAAACTCAACTAGAAAGAGTATGCGAAATCGACAACAAACGGGATCAAAGATTGGATAATGATGATGTGGATAACGGATCCAATCATCAAGGTACTGCGTCAATTAACTCTAGCGCATCTACTAAAGTTACAGTAGAAAGTCAGCAACAAGTGGTCGTTGCCATGCAAAAGCAGATCAATGCTCTGAGTAACTAACTGCGAGGTACCCAGGTAAAGTGGAATGAAAGTGAACGTCAGTGTGAACTTCTCAAGTCCACAATACGAGTTGAGGACGGATCAGGGTCGAATTCCATTGCAACCTCAGTGGATCCCATTGTAGATACCGCTATACAACCGATAATGTTCTCAACGCAGACAACAGCGAACTCGCAGAATAATTCGAATATTTCTATGCAGTCTAAGTAAACGTATACAGCCGCCACGCATATGTATACTCAGTGCCCTTTTGAAGGTACTACATCGCCGATCTTCACAGCCACCGCTTTTCGATAGGTACTATGCCTTTAACTTCATTACTGTCGCAGCCATTTTTTAACGTTACACCAGACAGTTCATATCTGCTTACACTATCGAGAAAAATTCAAGATTTGCCAAATTTCGACGGACGCGCAGAAGACTGGCCTATGTTCGCCACCGCCTTAGCACAGTCAACTGCATTATACAATTATTCGAATTTCGAAAAAAATCAATGTCTACAGAGATGTTTAAAGGGTGAGGCTAGAGAGACAGTGCACTCACTCCTAAACCATCCGGATAACGTTCCTGCCGTTATGGATACTTAGCGATTTCGATTCGGCCATCCAGAATTACTTATCAAATGTCAGCTGGGCCAAGTACGGGAGTTGCCATATATATCAGAATCCGCCATCGACAAAATGATTCCTTTCTCACTCAAAGTAAAAAACCCTAGCCGTGTTCCTACAATCAGTAAATGGTCAGCAGCACTTGTGTAACCCAACGTTATTGGAGGAGCTTGTGGGAAAGCTACCCGTGAGCAAGAAACTCGAGTAAGCAAAAACCTCATCGATGATACAGCCATATCCCACAATTAAAGATTTCAGTACCTGGCTTAGTGGAGTGGCCGATCGAATATGTACAGTACAAGATAGTGGGCGGACTCATTCGAGCGAACCAAAGCGCCGCGTTCTTCTTCAAACCGCAAACAACGCCAGAGAAATCCTATGTCCACTGTGCCATATTGGACACCAAATTTTCGATCGTGAAACATCAACAGATCAAGTAAAGCCAAGCTCCTTCGCTTATGTTTCTCTTGTCTTCAGGGTGGTCATACCACAAGAGATTGTCGCCGACGGAAAACCTGCAGAACGAACGGTTGTCAAAGAGCTTATAACAAACTGTTACACGAGCCAGCTAGGAGCATGTCAAAGCTACAACGGGTTGAGATTCCACCAGGACCAACCACAGCCGATGCAGTACTCAGTTGTACAGACAGTGCAAGGAAAAAACAAAAAGTGTTGTTTAGAATAGTTACAGTTACAGTGCATAGTCACAAAGCTCGTATTAAGACTTTCGCTCTACTGGATGAAGGATCATCGGTAACTATGGCCGATTCTTCTTTGATTGAGCATCTCGCAGTAAAGGGTCATCAAAGCTACAGTGGCTTGGTGGAAGAGCTGTTACTGAAAACTCAACTATCGTCGACATCGAGATCAGTGGTTCCAGTTCAGGCCAGAAATATAAGTTGTATCATGCCTACGGCATCCAGGACTTACAACTATATAAAGTCCCCAAAAAGCTGACGTAAATAGATGACGTTTGTTTGAAAAGGTTGTCGATTCAAACGTACGACAACGCTGTTCCCAAATTGCTTATTGGATTTGACCACAGTCACTTGGGAATTCCTAGTGAGATCGAAACCCTACAATATAAGGGTCCTTATGTCGCACGTACTAAGTTAGGTTGGGTCGTCTTCGGGCCGACTCATAACTTCAATCAAGCGAGGACACCGTGTTTGCATGTGTCCGTCTCGGAAGATAAATATCTGCAAAATGTGGTGGCCGATTTCTTTAGTATCGAGGGCTTCGGTGTACGTCCAGCCCCACTCGTCGAGCCCGACGATGATAAAAGAGCGCGCCAGATGCCGGTCTCCTGTGGAAACAAGATAATGTTCAGGTCCCCGACAGCTACTCCATAGCCTAGAGAAGACTGGTCGGAATCGAGCGTAAGATGAGACGATACGAAACATTTTCCCGAGGGTATCGTGCTATCATTCGGGATCAGGTAAATAAAATTTATGCCAGAAAGTTGCGCCCGGAAGAAGCTGCAAATACATGTCTAAGTACGTGGTACCTTCCGCACTTCGGAGTGACGAATGTCAATAAGCCCTGTAAACTGCGTCTAGTGTTTGATGCCGCCGCCGCAGGCGACGGTTGTTCCCTAAACAGTTACCTTAAGGGTCCTCAACAATATCAACCAATGCCGAAAGTACTTTTTAATTTTCATGTTGGCGCAATTGCCATCGCCGCCGATATTAAAGAGATGTTTCACCTAATTTCTATAAGAGATGAAGATAGAAGTGCCCAAAGGTTTCTTTCGAAATGCTGGTGATGACATTTGAAGCCGCATGCTCACCTTGCATGGTTCAGTATCTTAAAAATATTAACGGACTTGAGCACCGTGCTGTCCAAGAGCCTACGACTCTATCACAAAGCATCACTATGTTGATGACTTCGTGGATAGTTTCGACAACGTTAAGGAAGCCATTAAAGTTGCCAATGAAGTCAGACGTATCCACAAGAACGCCGGGTTTGAACTATGCAACTTTTCTTCAAATTCCCTAGAAGCAAAAATTGCCCTAAATGGTTATAAACCGGAACAACTGAGAAATGGCCTAGTATCATTAGCAGTATAACGCGTGTTTGTAATATATTGGCAACCAAGTTTAGTTACGCACTCAAATTTAACAACGTGGACGCTAAAGTCATTAGTGGACACAAACCGTCAAAAAGAGAGCTACTAAGTATAGTCATGTCAGTATTTGACCCGCTTGGGGCTTTATCCAAATTTATGGTAAACGCAAAACTGTTGGTGCGCGAATCGTAGCGTTACGAATTGCGGTAGGATGAGCTTCTGCCTGAACCTATATGTAAATAGTGGGACAAGTGAATTTTCGAGTCCCTCGTCACTATTTCGCCAGTAGACCACCTGCCGAAGTGCAACTTCATATCTTCGTAAATGCCAGTGAAGATGTATTTGCAGCCGTAGGCTACTGGAGAGCAACGTATACAGATAATAAAGTTGGCGTCGTACTCCTAAGTGCCAAAACGAGGTGTGCTCCACTAAAACCAATGACAATTCCACGGCTTGAATTGCAGGTAGCCGTCTTAGGAACACGACTGCTAGAGACTATCGTCAAAGATCATTCAGCTACAATAAAAAACCCGTGATGCGGAGCGATTCCGAAACTGTCTGAGTTGGATTGAACCGGGAACACATTCGTAGTACATCGTGTCAGAGGAGAACGTTGCTGATGAGGTAACAAGACCAAGTACGACATTCGATAGTCATCCGACTTTACGATGCCTAAATAAACCGTCATTTTGACGATCTTTGCCCGAAATTTGTAATGTTAGCCAGGTATGGCAAGATTTTCAAGTATTACTAAGCTAAAACGAACGGTCGCTTGGGTGATCCGATTTATAGATTTGTGTCGTCACAAAAAAGTGGAAGGGTGCCTGACCGCCGAGGAATTAAAAGTAGCCGAAATTTTCCTATGCCGCTTTGCCCAATCTGCCTCGCACTCACTTGAGATTAATCAATTGAAAGAAGGCGGAAATGTAGTGAAGGGGTCTGAGTTATACACACTCTCCCCGTTTATAGACACAGAAGGTGTTGTGAGTGTTAGCGGACGTATCGATTCTGCCAGCTGGCTTCTGTACGATACCACGCGATCTATTATCCTAGCACCAAATCATGATCTCACCCACTTTATATTACTGGACTGTCATAATCGGATGAAATAACAGAACGTGGAGGCGACGATTTGTGTGGTTCGGCAAAGATTCAGGGTGCCGATCATAAGACGTACTATGAAGAAGATCATATCGACATGTCTTATTTGTAAAATTTTCAAGTGTATACCCTCATAGCCTATGATGGGTCAATTGCCAATAGATCGACTAACGCCATTCGTGAGGCCATTTTCTACACAGGTATTGATTACTTTGGACCTCTCAACGTATCAGTTGGTCAGCGTAAGGAGAAAAGATGGGTGACGTTGTTCACCTGCCTAACTACGCGAGCGATTCACCTGGAAGTTGCTGCCCATCTTTCGACAGACGCATGCATTCTTGCAATTCGAAACTTTATCAATCGTTGCGGTATGCCAGTAAGGATTCGTAGCGACAACGGTAAGAATTTTCGTAGGAAGGAAAACGATTTTCCGAGGTATTTGATTGTCATGCATTCAGGACTATCTTGCTGTGAAAGAAGTTGAGTGGATATTTAATTGTTCGAACAATCTTGCAGAACGTGGCATATGGGAGCGTATGGTAAGGTGCATAAAGCGTGTGCTCAACGTATCTTTAAAGGAAGTTGCACCTCGCGAGCATACGCTACAGAGTTTGTTGATTGAAGCCGAGAACAGCGTCAACTCCAGACCACTCACACAGGGTTCGATAATACTAGCTTATTCCCAGATGCTGTAAGTGTTTCCAACTCGGTCACATGGCGCGTAATTGCTGCAGTTGGACAGACAAATCTTATGCACAAACGTCCCGAGCGGCATGCTCTGCAAAGGAGAACACTCAGTATTGAGAACGACTTGCCCCAAGTGCCTGGAGATGATGAAGTCTCTAAGAAAATGAGAAAATGAAAAAGGGATATATTTTGTAAGTTGCTATGCTCGCCCCAGGGCAGCAATTACATTTGAATTTGAAGATTTCCTCTTAAGACTGTCTTTAGACACCAGAGGCAAAACATCAATTGTAATAAGTAGTAGGTGATTTTAGTGCATGGTCAGTTGCATGAGTCAGCAGATGTACAAACCATCGCGGATGGCCTCAACACCCGCGGCGTTAGTTCTGCTTTCTCCAGGCTGGAAAAGGAAGCAAAAGAAATGAGTCTGGCAGTGAACGAGGGCAAGACGAAATATCTCCTGTCATCAAACAAACAGTCGTCGCACTCGCGACTTGGCACTCACGTCACTGTTGACAGTCATAACTTTGAGGTTGTAGATAATTTCGTCCATCTTGGAACCAGCGTAAACACCACCAACAGTGTCAGCCTAGAAATCCAACAGAATAACTCTTGCCAACAGGTGTTACTTCGGACTGAGTAGGCAATTGAGAAGCAAAGTCCTCTCTCGACAAACAAAAACCAAACTCTATAAGTCACTCATAATTCCCGTCCTGATATATGGTGCAGAGTCTTGGACGATGTCAACAACGGATGAGTCGATGTTGCGAGTTTTCGAGAGAAAATTTCTGCTAAAGATTTATGGTCTTTTGCGCGTTAGCCATGGCGAATACCGCATTCGATAGAACGATGAGCTGTACGAGATATACGACGACTTCGACATAGTTCAGCGAATTAAAAGACAGCGGCTATGCTGGCTAGGTCATGTTGTCCGAATGGACGAAAACACTCCAGCTCTGAAAGTATTCGACGCAGTACCCGCCGGGGGAAGCAGAGGAGGAGGAAGACCTCCACTCCGTTGGAAGGACCAAGTGGAGAAGGACCTGGCTTCGCTTGGAATATCCAATTGGCGCCACGTAGCGAAAAGAAGAAACGACTGGCGCGCTGTTGTTAACTCGGCTGTAATCGCGTAAGCGGTGTCTACGCCAATTAAGAAGAAGAAGAAGATTTTAGTGCATGGTCAGTTGCATAAGTCAGCAGATGTACAAACCATCGCGGATGCCTAATTCAATAATTCCTAAGTCAAACGAATCTAACAATAATAAACAGTGCAATAATTCCTAAGCCAAACGAACCTAGCAATAATAAACAGTGCATCGTAAAACACGAACCAAAAAGGAAATAAAGGATCCATAATATACTCGTATATTATGTTCGCAAATGATTCGCTCAGCAGGCACATTAGGTGAGCAGTGTCAAATATATACACAAATAGTGATCATATGGCGATTATAGCTCAAATTTTGTGCTCCCGAGAACTGAGACTCCTTAGGAAAAACACTTCCCGAAATCGAAGCTGGAAGCAATTGGAGCTCCCTGCAGACCTGTTTGAGCTAGTTGGGAGTGCATTAAAAGCACCAGATGACGACGTCGCCCCTTGGTATCTGCAGTGCAAAACGAACTGGTCGCAGCATGCGGAATGAGGAAATTGCCACTCTGAGAAAGCTTTGTCACTCAACTAGACGGCGTCTGCAACGTAATCATATTAAAACGAACGAAAAGCGACAAGAAGCTCCTGAAGTCAGCAATTAACCGGAGCAAAAAATCATGTTTTGAGAAGCTCTGTAAAGAAGCAAACAGTGGCCCTTGGGGAACTGCTTACAAAATCTGAATGTCGAGATTTAAAAATAAGTAGCAACCACCTAAACTGCATATTTTAAGGGGAAAATCGTTGAAGCTCTATTCCCAAAACACGATCAGATTTCTTATGCCAAGCGACGAAACGAAGCTGCAGAGTCAGCCCCGTTAGTCACAGAAGAAGAGCTCTTGGCCATGGCAAATAAAATAAAAAACAACAAAGCACCTGGATTAGGCAGACTTCATAGAGTCCTAAAGGAAGCTATAAGCTCAAAACTGTTTGCTAAAATGGACTCGTGGAAAGTACAGCTTTTGGTTCTGCTACAAAAACCAAAGAAACCGACCTTTGGGTATGCTCGACACAATGGGTAAAATGTACGAAAATATAATACGAAATCGCTTGGAGTTAGCAATCCAGAAAGCCAGTGGATTATTGGAGAGACAATAGGGCTTCATAAAAAAGAGATCCACTATTGAAGTACTACGAGAAGTCCTCGATACTGTGAAACGTGCAGTAAGTGGCAAAAGATGGAAAGGTGGCACAAAAAAGTACTGTTTACTGATTACTCTGGATGTCAAGAATGCGTTCAACATGGAAAAATGGGCTCACATAATCAAAGCTCTGGAAAAAACTCGCGCCCCAGAATACCTCATAAACATTAAAACGAGTTATTTTAAAAATTCAAGGCTGATTTATGATAAGAACGAAGGAACCAAGAGCTACTCTATCTCGAGTTGAGTACCCCAAAGGGCAGTATTAGACCCGCTATTATGGAACCTCCTGCATGACGGGGTGCTAAGAAGACATATGCGGACGATCTCATGATGGTAGCAGTGGCAAAACTATTAGTCGACCTAAGAAACAAATGCAATGAGTGTGTAAATGATTTACGGTTTTGGTTCTATTCTGTGCGTCTGGAACTGGCGGAAACTGAAGTTTTACTCATAAGGACCAGGAAGGTAAAAGAACAAATCGAGCTCAATTTAGGGGAGTGCGAGATTACTTCACAGCCGCAGTTGAAGTATCTGGGAGTAATATTGGATTCCAAATTAAAATTTAAAGAACACCTGAAGTATTATTCCAGTAAAGCAACCAAAATGTATAATACTCTATCAAGAATGATGACCAATATATGCTGTGAGCGTTCCAGCCGACACCTACACACAAGTTCACCATTCACAATCACACCATCTGCTTCAGAACAAACGGGAATAAAAGGACCGGTGAAAAGATCCCGTCCAATTCGTTCTTCGACATTAACAGCGATCGGTCTTACGTTTTACGTGTCCCACTTCTCATCCGCCATCGTTAGGATACCTACCGAATACATTCAGTGTACAATTGCACTTGTGTTTTGTAAATACAAATGTATTTGGTGCCCCCCCGACGGCGCCAATAAAATATCCACACAAACGGATAAACTCGTTTTCCTTTTTCTTTCGCTGATATTCCCACAATTTGTACATATGTAAGCTAAATTAACAATAAAATTTTAAATTAATTAATTAAAACAATTAGGATTGGGTTAGTTATTGGGCCCAATTTGAGATTTTTCCTCCGAAATTTGCAAATATCTAAAATGAGTAGAAAGAATTAAATTATTTTTAGTTTGTATTTGTTAGGGTATCTACTTTGAATTTAAAAAATATAAAACATAACTATGTCGTTTGAATAAATAAATGACCAATTTGCGTTTGGTACACAACTATGGTTAATTTTCCTTTGAGCACCCTCAATGTTGAGAAAATCGCACGCGACTTTAATGAAAACATACATATGTATGTATACGTGTGAAATAATAATATGAAATTTAAGCATTAACTAATTGTTGTTAATTTACATTCTCCCACTTTATTATAAATTTTATCAATATATCCGTAAAATTTTGGTCTTATCACCATTCGGCACAGCTCGGCTTTTCTACCAAAAACACACTTGTTGTTGTTTTTGTTGAACAATGTTTCAATTTTTGGTTGGTGACATATTCAATTTTAAATAAATTCTGTTGGGATTCGAACCTACGTGCTCGTCGTCACTTTTGAAGCACTTACCACCAACACCACCATTGACACTTGAATTGCGTTGTCCTAATTATGGTTTGGTTATGCACGAAAGAAAAATGCGCATATGTATGTTTGTATGCTTGTTCATTATTGAAGTTATACTCCTTTTTCTTTTCTTTGTCTTTCATTTCTGCGAATTCTCGACTATTTTATGTGCCCTTTTATTGAAATACCCTGCTTTGGCCGTTGAAAAATTATGGCTATACTTTACAGGATTATTTCTGTAGTTAGTCTTCATTTACATTTTTTGGAAATCGACCCGCGATGACGAGGTATGTATATCGTTTTATCTGACAGCGTGAAGTTTAAGAAGTTGATTTCTAATTTTGTCTTGCGGCATATTAGAAATGATGTTTCTTCGAAAATCGTTCGCTTACAACGGATAAAACGACTTCTGAGTGGTGGTTTTAATGAATGAATTCCTTTTGGTTGAAATGCTCTGCGTTGGCCGTTGAAAAGTTAAAATTATACTTCTCAGGATCATTCATTTCTTTAAAGAAATTAATGACCTTTAGAAAAAAGCATATTTGCATTATTTCGTTGCCATTTCCACATTCGTAGCAATAGAATTTCTATGGCATAAGTAAAGTAATGGCCGACGATTGTCACCCCTTGCCGCTGTAGCAGCTTCACCTACAAACATGCGTAAATATGTATGTATGTATACGTATGATCGTGAATACATAACGACGCAGATTTTTGCGAGAAGCACCAGAAAGTTGTGCAATTTATGATTTTTAGCTTTTGCCATCGTCGCGAAAAGACGACTTGTTGGCAAAGGCATGCTCGGGGAGGTAATAAATTATAATAAATTTATAAAATGTGAATTTAAGTTTTCTAGTTTTCTTTCATACAAAATGATATGCTTTTCTTGGAACATAACTAAGAAGTATAACTTCATCCGCGCGTAGGGACTCCACGCACCTTTTTTTTTTTGGTGGCAACATTACACTACCTGCTCGTCCATAAATGCTGTACAAAAAGTTGGTCCATTTGTTGTTCAAAGTGTTCACCCAACATTTTATGCCACATTTTTTGTTTTGGATTGAAGTGACTGGAAAAATGTTCTTTATATATGGTCATTAAACAAAAATTAATATAATGTTGCAACCATGGTATTGTTGCATCGTGTCCAGGCAAAGGCACTACCAATGCATTGTTATTGGCCAAGCGGCATTTTATATAACTGCATACCTCAGAATTTGAATCTGCAATTAGAAACAATAAATTTTTAGAAACACCATATAATTAAGTACTTACATATACCATATATTTATATAGTATATATATGTTACGTTATTTGACGACACGCAAGCACCTTTTCGCCAAGGTTCTTAATGCCACCAATTGGTGGCATTTGAGTTGATCGCGATTTCGCAATTGTACAATGACTGCTAGTGCAAGTTATATGTAAGATTAACCGAGTAAATACATACATATATGTGACTGCATAAAACTTCAATAATTCTTCCAATTATTCGGATTTTCTTGTTCTGAAAAGTTTATAATCTGTAACATAAAAATTAATCGCAAAATGTGTTGCTAACTTTATAACTCAACAAGGCCTTGACCAATTTGGCCAATACTTTTTTTAAATGTTCGTTGAAGTTTAAAAATGGGTTTTGCGGCGAGAAAAATTCGATTTATTGCCGGAAAACCCCTAAAAACAATCCTTTTCTTTTTCTCATACAAACGTTTTCTTTTGTATATATGTAAAAATTAATGTTTATTTGTTAGTAACGCTAAGGCTCGAGAACGGCTGAACCAATCTTGATGAAATTTTCAAAGGTTGCACGTTGTTAAAGAACAGGTTGTTGAAGAACAGGTTTTTGTATGTGAACAATGTTTTAGTTGCATAAAATTCGTTAACACTGACATTTCACGAAAAACATTTTTTGTTTATTTAAAACTCTTATAAAATTTAAGATAAAGACCCACATAAATCGGCAAAGCGCTTTGAGACTACATATATTAAATTTCTTAAGCCGGCCGAATTCACCTTTGCCCTACTTAATTGCTAAGATATTTCAACCTCAGTCTCAGTCAGTCAGGACATCTCCACCTCACGTTCTTACATACAACTTCGACCATTCTCGTTGGACAAAATTTTTGCAATAAGAACTCCTACGAATACATATTTTGCGTTCTAGTGTATAACAAAAGTATTCCGCAGTCGCATTGAAACTCGTCGACGACAAACGGGGACTAAGCATACGCCAGGTCCATAGTATCAGAGCTAGCATACAGTTTGACAACGGAAATCTTGAGACGCCGATGAGGATCACTCTTTGAATACGTTAAAGCTTTTTAACAAGAATACTTTTTCGAGCGCTCTCCACCTGAGAAATACACCATAAACATGAGCATTATACCTTTTGGTAAACAATTAAATAAAACCAAAAAAACCCTCTATATGCCCACTTGGATACCAGGCAGAGGAACCTTGGGGTTAGCTCGAATATGGTCAGCTTAGGCCATCACCGTATAGGCTGTTATTCAAATTCTTTCAGTAGATCATTTACCGCCACGATCCAGGGCAGTGGGAAAACACATCCTGCGGGATGCAACAGTTAACCTTTCGAGATGCCTTTATTCTGTCTGAAAGAAGAATAAATAATATACTGTGAAATGGGAATTTTTAATTTATACTTCGCGCGTTTTTCGAATCGGTAAATTATTTTCCCGAAAGTTGGTAGTACGGTTAGTGGCATCTATGCTAAACTTCACGTCAAAATATTCATTAGTATTTGAGATACGCGTCGTGTTGTGAGACTATAAAAGTGAATTCTTCGATTTTTACTATGTCTGAATTTATTGACCAAAGAAGTGCGATAATGCACCATCTCATACTGCATTGGTTAATGGTGATCATTTCGCCACATTTTCAACTAATCGAACTAATTCGTGTAACTTCTGGATATTCAGCAAATTCACGTACCACTCCGAGGACACCGTTTTGACTCAATCGAGGATATAAAAGCTGAACCGAAAAACGCTCTAATGGCCATAACGACGAAGGATTTTTCCAAGTCCTACGATGACTAGAAAATTCGCCGGCATTAGTGAATTGCAGCGGGAGGGGTTACTTGGAAGGAGATGAAATGGACAAAATCCACCTTTCAATTTAATCACAGAGTATATTTAAAGTGCATGAGGTTGTTCCCACCTCAAACTTTGCGAATCCTTCTGGTCGTACATAGTTGAAAGCCCCATCGATATCGTAAAAGGGGCTTACCGCAAATTTCTTTCTTCGAACGACTTGAATATGCTGGGCGCTTAACAATTTCTTCTTCTTCTTAATTGGCGTAGACACCGCTTACGCGATTATAGCCCAGTTAACAACAGCGCGCCAGTCGTTTCTTCTTTTCGCTACGTGGCGCCAATTGGATACTCCAAGCGTAGCCAGGTCTTTCTCCACCTGGTCCTTCCAACGGAGTGGAGGTCTTCCTCTGCTTCCCCCGGCGGGTACTGCCCCGAATACTTTAAGAGCTGGAGTGTTTTCGTCCATTCGGACAACATGACCTAGCCAGTGTAGCCGCTGTCTTTTAATTCGCCAAAGTGCAAAGGACCATAAATCTTTCGCAGAACTTTTCTCTCGAAAACTCGCAACGTCGGCTCATAGTTGTTGTCATCGTCCAAGCCTCTGCACCATATAGCAGGACGGGAATTATGAGTGACTTATATAAAGGACTTTGCTTCTCAATTGCCTACTCAGTCCGAAGTAGCACCTGTTGGCAACCTGTGGTGGATTTCCAGGCTGACATAGTTGGTGGTGTTAGATAGAGGAAATTATCTACAACTTCATAGTTATGACTGTCAACAGTGACGTGAGAGCCAAGTCGCTAATGTTGGTTTGATGACAGGAGATATTTCGTCTTGCCTCGTTCACTGCTAGACCCATTTCTTTTGCTTCCTTGTCCAGTCTGGAGAAAGCAGAACTAACGGCGCGGGTGTTGAGACCGATGATATCAATATCAAAAGTAAAGTAGCAGACTTCATATCAGAAGAACGAGCAATAAGGGCTGGTGTACCTCAGGGTAGCATGCTAGGCTCAACTCTGTACATAATATGTATATATAGCAGACATTCCAACAGCTATTAACGTATAGACATTAGACTGTGCCAAATAAATAATTTTTTTTTTTCGGTCCCATATCAAAATTTCGTTGAGAGTCACGAAAAAAAAATTATGTCAAAATTTGAGCCCTTTATCTTCGTTTTTGAGTTAGCGCTCGCAAAAATAAGAATTTTCGTCAAAAAATGTTTTTTTTTTCATTCATTTTTTGGTTATAGATAATTTAAAATACCAAATATAAAAAAACCCTTGGTATGGTTTTGTAGGAAATTAAATTCTCTACAAAAATGAACCTTTCTCGAATTTATAGAATCAACACCGTTTTTTTATTGCTCATTCAATTACAATTTGTTCTATGATTTTTATTTTCAATTGTTGATAAGCACTTATTTTATTAAACTTCTTTCCAACTAAAAAAACAAACTAAATCAATTTTTCTAGGAATGTTTATGATCTAAACAAGTAGTTTTTATACTTTAATAAATGTGAATACTCTTAAGCTGTTAATATTTTTTATTTTTGAAATAATGAATTTTGTGCTAATTTTATCTTTTTTTTTGCTTTTGTCCTTATTATTGTGTCAAAGCTTAGTAAAATTCATGTTTAGAGTCAGAATTCTACAAATCTTCGATTTTATGAAAAATCATTGGTATGTTAACAGAAATAGATAGTTACTACAAACAAAATATCTTAAAAAGCTTACATTAAGTAAAGAAATGATGAGCTATTGTATTTTATTAATTTTATTCACATGTTTCATTAATTGTTAAGATCTTACATCTTTTCTCTATATGTCCTCTGACATAAAATTATTATGATAAACATATTTTTGATCTTGTTATAAAAGAGGCTGATAAGATCTTTACTCGAATGACTTTAAAGTAAATTATGAAATCCAAGTAAACATATTACTCACATAGATTTCGTTTATTACAATTGGGATATTTTTTGCGATGTTCAGCAACAAATTGTAATAAAAACTGCTTCTGTTCTTCATCACAAGTGTGAGTATCATTATATTTATCAATTAACGCTACAGCTCTTTCGGCAAATAATAATATTTCAGAAAAATTAGATTTTAATGTCTTGTCAGCAAATACGAAGTTTATAATAATTACCATGTTCATAAGTATCATTTTCTATTGGTTCAAGAGGAAAACTCTCATCTTCTACGTCATCTGGTAGAGGTGTTAACCGGCCTTTACTTTTTTTTACTAACAAAAAAAGTTCTTCAGGACAGGAGTTATCAGATATATCTTTTTTGAGTCTTATATCAAATAATTCATCCAATGTATTGGTAAATTTTTTTTATTTTCAACAGATGGAACCCAGAATATTTTTAAATCGGCTTTTATCTAAATTTCTCCATTTTGTAAAAAGCGTTTCGATTTTTGTGATAGCATGTTGTTTTTTTATAAGTGATATGTTCATAACACTCCAAATCTCTTGAACTTCTTCTAAAACCTCGGCAGCACATTCAGGAATTGTTTTTTTTAAGATCTTGTACTTAAACATGAAATAATTAAAAACATCTCCATTTTTAAGCAGCTTGCGTGATGGCAAATTATTATGAACGGCACTCAAGAGATAAACATAATTTGAACTATTTTTCGACATAAGTCATATATATTTACAAAACAAATAACAATAAATATCCACAGATCTCAAATTATAGAAAAGAAACTAGTCAGCTAATGCAGCCAATTTCATCTAATCAGCTTTGACACATACATACTTATACTAACGACATCTATAAGGTCTTTTTTGCATTAGGGTACAAATGCGGCGGGTTTATATAACTGCCGTTTCAAGTTACAAGCTCTATACCAGAATCCTTTGGCGTATAAAAAGGTCCAAAAAAGATATATCTTATAAATTTTAAATAATTTATAAGTCCGCGAGACTTATAAATAAAAATTGTGAAAAGATTAATCTTTTTGTCTTCATTACATTTGTTAATAAAATTATTTTTATCTTTTACTGTACCATATAACAATCAATTAAAGTATAAAAACTACATAGTTGTTTAGATCATAAACATTCCTAGAAAAATTGATTTAGTTTGTTTTTTTTCGTTGGAAAGAAGTTTAATAATTTAAAATAAAAATCATAGAACAAATTGTAATTGAATGAGCAATAAAAAAACGGTGTTGATTCTATAAATTCGAGAAAGGGTCATTTTTGTAGAGAATCTAATTTCCTACAAAACCATACCAAGGGTTTTTTTATATTTGGTATTTTAAATTATCTATAACCAAAAAATGAATGAAAAAAAACATTTTTTGACGAAAATTCTTATTTTTGCGAGCGCTAACTCAAAAATGAAGATAAAGGGCTCAAATTCTGACACAATTTTTTTTTTCGTGACTCTCAACGAAATTTTAATATGGGACCGAAAAAAAAATTATTTTATTTATTTAGCACGGTCTAATAGACATCCACTTTCGCGATGACACAGCTCTAGTATGCCGTAGCAAATGATTAGAGCAGTACTTAACTTTTGTCGAAAAATGGCTACCCAACTGGCGTATCAATATTAATGAGAAAAATGCAAGCATGTTACATTCTCCCTAAAGCTTAGTATCCAGCTCTCAAGAAATGTAAAAACTTCATAGAAAAAAACGCTTAAGAAATGGTCAAGAAAATTTCCTGAGGTAAAATTTCTTGTGCTAGTATGCAACTCTAAAGAAATCTAGTACTATTTTTTAATACATTTTTTCAGTAAAATGCGAATATGGCAAACCTGGTTTTGCGAAGAAACATGAAATCAACAATTATTTCTTGAAGGAAATTCAAAGTTATCGTTAAATTCATCTTAAATTAGTTAAAATCATTTTTGTGAAGTATAGTTCATTTTGAAATGTTGTATAAAACTTAACAATCAACAACAACATTCCTTAAATCGCAAGGAAGATATTTATGTTACTACACACATATATACATACATATTACGCATAAAGTTTATTTTCTTTGTTTATTCTCTTTTGTTCTTCTAATGTCGATCATTCACAATGCGTAACCAGCTGTCAAAATTACTTTAAGAAAAAATGTATTTTTTTTCTTGAGCAATTACTTGAGAGCTGGATACGGACCTTTAGAGATGTATACAAGCTTGAAAGAACATGTCGATAACAAATATTAAATTTGCGTTGTAGTCAAAAACCATAATTATCAATAATTGATTTTTGTATCAATATAATATGTTCACTTTGAATCATAGGAGTTTTTTTTAACTTTTACGTGTTTGAGTTGTTTACAAAATTTAAAATCCGGTAATTGATTAACATTTATGACAACTCGCTTAAGTATCCGCACTCGCTAAGGTACCAGAGAACGGCTTCCGTTGAGCGCAAAAATGTTCATGCACGAACAATACCCGAACTATCAGCCCATTCGGCTCATGCGCTCAAAATGGCATTCGTGAATGTTTTCGCTACTGAGCTAAATTCAGCTCAATTGCGGTAAATTCGTTTGCTTGTTGAATTTATTCACGCTCTTGTTGAAACAGCTCTACTCAGGCGTTCGCTCATTCGGCTCAACAATGATCGTGTTTAATGAAAACAAAAACACAAAAGAGCAAACTCAATGGGTATGAGCAAACTCAACGTATATGAATAAACTCACTGTGCTTGAATAAAAGCGTAACCAGCAGCGCTACAGCAACTCTAATGACTGTGAAGGAGATGAAATAAATCAAAATATATAATTTCACAACAAACATATACATACATAGGTGTATTTATTTTCGTAATAATGGCAATGGTAATGGAAAAAAATAACATAACCACATTTCAATTCATACTTATTATACTTATATAAGATATGCATATTAATTTTATTTAACTGTGGAAAGTTTTGTAATAAGATTTTAAAAAAGTAAGCTATCTACAGAGGGCCAAGCCGATTTCTTTTTTCTGTAATTAAGTTTCCAGCCAAAGAAAATTCGCGTTCTGCTGATGCACCACTAGCCGGAATTGAATGAAGTTTTTGTGCCAATTTGGAAAGTATTGGATGCAATTTTTCATGATTTTTCCACCATTGCAATACATTGAATTCGTCTGTTATTTCCACATATTCCTTGCAGTAGCTTTCGATTTCTTCTGTAGGCGTTTTTATCGTACTTGTTGACTTTTTTAATAATTCCGGAAAGAAAAAGAAAGCATCTTTTCGCTTATGTGCTGCGAGGTTTGTTGCATCCAGTAAGTCATCCGAACCACTACTCTCAAATGAAAAGTGTGACGTTGTGTCCGATTTAGATTACTTCAGAATTGCTGCATAGTTCCACAATTTGTTGCAGTGTTGATGTACATATCTATCAGCATCAATCGTTGGCTTTCTTGCTTCTCTTTCAAAATTTTGTTGATGTCAAACCAATTGTCTACTATAGACTTAAACTTGAGAAGTTTGAGTTCCAGCGTGTCGGGTAATAATTTTTTTTAATGTAGTTTGTAATAGATTCTGTAAATTTGCTTTTATAAAAAACTTAAAAATTTTTTTGCACTTTTCAACAAGCTCGGTTGCCTCCAAGGAATCATTAAATGAACGTTCCAAAACGTTAGCAAGCAAATGGCTGCTGCAATTTAATCTTGTGTTATTCTCTAAAGCTTTCAAAATATTAGCTCCTCTGTCTGTCACAAACTTAATTTGTTCCATATTGTTAATGCCGAACTCACATAACAATGTGCTCAATTTTGCATAAATATTTGCAGCTGTAGATCTCTGAAAGTCCATAAATTTTAAACCCAAAATTAGATCGTACAACTGTGAATTTTTTTCGTAGTGCATAGTGACTCCTAAAAAATTCCTATGTACATAGTTGTCGGTCCACATATCTAATGTGACGGTTGCTCTAGCACTATTAGCAATTTTGGCTATTTCCTCTTTAATTTCAGCCTTTTTCTCAAAAGCTTTCTTTTGAATAGCTCGCGATATCGTTGTTGCATCAGAGAGCATGTCTTCTATATCTGCTTTTTCTCCATATTTTGCTCCAATACTTAACAAAAATTTTACGAGTTTTTTAAAACAAACTATATTAATTGCTGAGAATGTTTGGCAATCCTCAGTAACCCAGGCCACACAAGCGTCCATAACAGCTTTTTTTTCGTCTGGCGTCACAGTTTTTAGCAGCGCCGTCTCCTTAAGCGATTTGCAGCACTTATGTCGGTTTAAATTTGAAGAATTTTTTGGCAAATATTTTAAAATATTGTTACAGGATTGGCAGTATATAAATCCATTCAAAATAGTGCCATCCTATTTAATAATTTCAGACAATATATTCCAAACATGGCTCCTTCCCTTATGTCGGGCTGACAATGTGTAGGCGTTTGTACTGCTTGTTTTTCTAAAATATTTTCTTGCTCCATATCGACGGGTTGACAAATACATATTAAAATATAAGTTGTGTACCAAATTCTTAGTGCAATGCATGTGACGCATAAGCTGATCGTGAACAAAGCATAGAAAAAAATAATGTACATACATACCAGAGAACTGCAAAACTCACTTTTTCCTTGAATCAGCGTATACACAAAAGATTCTATTCAATTCCAATCACTGAACGAAAGTGAGCTCATAACCGGGATTGACTGTCTTTGTGAATTAATGTAAAAAATATTTTGTAATTCTAAAATATTTCTACGCGGCTCGCAAAAATGTGCGTCGATATGTTTACAAGCTCATCTCATAAACATACATATTTACGCCGGTTTGTTGGCGAAGCTGTTACAGTGGCAAGGGAAGCGGTGACAATTGGCGGCCGTTCTACCAACAACACAATGTTGTGACGCTTTGTCGAAGCGTCAGTCCTTCGACACATTGACTTATTGACAACACGTGAAATTCGTGACAACGGAGATTTCGTATGAAACAATGGGTGTATATATTTACATACAAAGTTGAGTGGACAAATTTACAAACATTATTCGTTTGATTCTTTAAAAATTGCTTACATTGTGGTTATCTTTTTACATGCTAATGTGAATCTGTGCGACGGCATGGTCTTTTAAAATGTTATCAAAACCTCTAATACCCAAAGCAAATAAATACATACATATGTATATTAGGGTGTGCCATTTTGAGGCAACCTCTTTTTTTCAACTGCAGCCATCGCGTGCACATATAATAACTTCCGTACAATAATCACCACAAAAAAATGATTTTTTTTCCATGTAATTTATATGGAAAACAGAAAGAGGCACCTCTTAATATTAATATTAAGAGCTCATCTTTAGAGTGACTTTTTTTTACACATTTCGAAAGTTTTGAGCCTGTTTTTCAGTTTAAAAAAAAGGTTTCCTCAAAACGGCACACCCTAATGTATATAAATATGCAACTTATCAAACCTATATTAATTAAAAATTAACTAATAATACAAATATAACTATATTTAACATTTCAACAGATTTAATGGAATTCATCATTAAAACTGTACATACATATATACTTATATGCTTTGATATCAAATATATTGAGAATATCTATAAATCATATCCATAGCCGTTTGCGCATTGTAAATATGGAAATCTGTAAGCGTACATTGAAATTAGCATCACTTTTCTCATTTAACACTGAAAATGCTCAATTCTGCTATTTTCGACCCCTTAATGTTAAATATTGGTGAAATCCGCTAAAAAATTTTGTGGTGAAATCATCTATGTAATAGAAACGAGTGCCCCTCTAAAACGAGGGACGTTTCGAAAATCGGCACACCATGAATCTTCTCTATAATACACGTTCTCTGAGTGAAGTGTCGGTATATTAAAAAGGGAAAATAAGAATTGTTATTAGAGACTGTATTGGCAGAGAACGTATAATATAGAGAAGGTTCAGGGTGTGCCGATTGTCAAAATGTTCCTCTTTTTGGAGGGGTTGAGTTTTCTATTAGTGGATTTCACCACAAAAATATTATTAGCGGATTTCACCAATATTTAACATGAAGGGGTCGAAAATAGCAGAATTGAGCATTTTCATTGTTAAATGAGAAAAGTGATGCTAATTTCAATGTACGCTTACAGATTCGCGTGTTTACAATGCGCAAACGACTATGGATATCATTTGCAGATATTCTCCATATACATACATATGTATTTGATAACAAACTTATCTATGTACATACATACATATGTATTCGTAATTTGACCTATTGAATGATAAATTCCATTAAATCTGTTGGAATTTATGATAAAGTCATATTTCCATTATTACCTAAATAAATATAGATACATGTACATACATATATTGAGCATTAGAGGTTTTGATAACATTTTGAAGACCAAGCCGACGCACATATTCGCATATGGTTGTAATTATATGTACATATAAACAGATTTTTAAAAACCATACCCGTAATGATAAAATTTTTTTTGATAAAATCCCGTTTTGATAAAATCTTAAAAGTCATATGCATATAATTATGTGCGCAAGTAAACAGATTTTAAAAAACCGTACGCATAAAGTTCACATGTTCACATACTTATGTACATATGTAATTTTGTGTTCATGTAAACAAATTTGAAACAATCATTCGCATAATGTTTGTACATTTGTCTACACACAACTTTCTATGTAAATATATACAACCATTGTTTCATACAAAAACTCCGTTGTCACGGACAACCAATGAGCTGTGCCGAAAAAAATAAACGAATGGCCGCCGTTTGTCACCGCTTCCCTTGCCGCTGTACAGCTCCACCAACAAACCAGCGTAAATATGTATGTTTGTGCGTGAGCTTGCATACATATCGACGCAGCTGCGAAAAAATATTTCAGAATTACAAAATATTTTTCACATTCCTTGACAAATACAGTCAATCCCGGTTATGTGCCACAATCAAAGATACAGAATTTTGTGGTTTGTTAAAAATAAAAATGTAATATGGCACATAAGCGTGTGCGGATACTCAATCGAGTGGTACTTAAAACAATAATTTCGATGTATTTCAAAAAACAAACCGTGAGATGAAGCAAGATATAAAATAGGCTATTAAGAGTGATGAGGGAGGGATTTGGTTTTCATTTAAGCGGAGTACTACTTAACCGGGATTGACTGTACACAAAAATCAGAAGAATAAATATATTTCTTTGAAAAATTTATAGACTTGAAATTCGACAAATAAACTATGTTGTCTATTTTATTATAATATTTTTTAATACTTATATTTGCGGGGTTGTGACTTCTTCCATCTATAAAATTTCAGAAATATATTTAATTTATGAATTTTAGCTTTTGAAATCGTCGCGAAAAGACGCTTGTAGGCAAGGCATGCTCGGGGAGATGTAATGGCGTCTGCTTTTATGAATGAATCGAAAATGCTTTTTGAAAGTACTTTTGCGTTCATGAATGAAAATTTTGTTGTTGGGTAATTTACTATAAATTTTTACGACGGCAATTTGGCTGCCATATTGCCTTCTGATACTTTTTCAAACGATTGTTGTTTTTTAGAACAATATTTGTAATTTTTGCGGGGGACATATCTACATGTGAACGCTTATAAGTATGTATGTCGTGTATGCATTGTTTGTGTGGGAATGTCGTACTCACATATTTACATGTGTACTCATATTGTAAGTATGTATGATGATTTTTGAGACTATTGCTGTTTTTCCAGAAGAATGTTTGTATTTTTTGATTTACATGCGTACGCATATATTAATTGTGTGAGAATGTCATACGCACATCCATACATACATATGTGTGTACGTAAATATAGAGAAGCGCGCGCTTTTTATATTACTGATAAATGATAATATCTTGATTTGAAATTGATTTGTACTTGCATACATATCTGCAGGATAGATGTGTATGAAAGTTTTAAATGATAAGAGGTATGATTTCATATATTATTATGGTAATATACATATTATGTTTTTAGAATATTACGATAATATTTCATATATGTATATAGCATATATACATGCATACGAAATTATATAATATTATCAAAGATAAGGAATGTTTAAAAAGTAGCTCATTTGCCCATTAACTACAAATATTACCATGAAAATAGCATGATTTAATAATAATGTTATCAATTTTGCATGAATTCGCAAAAATTCGCAAAATTATATTCATATCAATTGATATGATAGCATGTAAACGTATAAAAATATAAGCCAAAAGGCCAACATGAGTCTGTAAAAGCAATGTATATTTCTGAGCATAATTTTCATTCAATGCTCAGCTCTGTTCACTCATTTCTGTTAAAATTTCTCCTGCCGAGCCAAAAGTGGTGAAATCCACTAATAGAAAATTCATGGCTCTTGACAGTTCACACGCTTGTCCGTAGTTGAACCTTCTCTATATTATACGTTCTCTGGTATTGGGAATAGGAACTGGTCACAAATTGAGACTTTACTTGAAAATATCTCAAATAGTGACCAGAGACTATTTACTGAATGGCCCAAGGCTCTAAATTTGAAGAGTTTATCTCGGTGTTCGGTGTGGGCAGGAATATGTTAGTTTCTTTTTTCTTGTATAGTGTTGAACTTTTTGTGCATTTGAGCGATATGTACATTTTTATAATTTCCTGTTTTATGACTTCCACTTGCTACTAAACCCGTGGTTATAATTGCATAAGTCTGACTGTGGGTTGAGGAAGGTAAATTGTTGTAGTGGAACAAAGAATGATATACACTTTGTTTCATTGCTATAAAGACATTATATTTCTGTGAAATACTGAAAAAATGTGCTCAGATTCCAAAAACGAATTATGTTATTTTTTTTGAATTTCTCGCAAGATATACAATAAGTTAATGTCCTCTTGTGCATAGTTTGCATGACGTATGATTCTTCTGTTCATATGTGAAAGAATGTGCTTTAAAAATTCTTTTGTTACTATCTTATGATCTGTTGACTATTTATATATTCTTGCAATATATAACTACATATGTATATACAAATAATAATAGGTTGTCAAAAAGTCTTGCGGTATTTTCGCTAGTTGGCGCTGAAAGCGCGTAGTTCTAGTTTTATTCGCCGCATCGGGTCATGCTATACCTTTTTGGAAAGCACGTGTTTGATTGATTGTCGTTTCTTTTAAGTCGTTCGTGAGTTATAGCGTCGTAAACATGGAGCAAAATAAAGAGAAAATACGACATATTTTACAGTACTACTACGATAAAGGCAAAAATGCATCTCAAGCCGCCAATAAAATTTGTGCAGTTTATGGACCAGATACAGTTTCCATATCCACCGCAAAACGATGGTTTCAACGTTTTCGTTCTGGTGTATCAGTAGAGGTGGTCGAAGATGCGCCACGCTCCGGAAGGCCTGTCGTCGAAAATCGCTGAATTGGTCGAAACAGACCGGCATAGTGCAGCCGTAGCATCGGTTAAGAGCTGGGCATGAGTCATCAAAAATTCATTTCAATTTCAATAAAAAAAAATTCAATAAAAATACCGCAAGACTTTTTGACAACCCATTATATACATAGTATATATTTCATTTTCATTGAAATCTGTAACATGAGTAAAATAGATATCTTGATAAATCAGGATCCACATGTACCTTGGCAAAAAAGTAAGGACAATTAGTGGCGTGCTTACGCACACTTGTATATGTAATCACATATCTCGGGACCTGCCTGACTGATCGGATTACAAACACTCCTACTTCCCATATAACAAAATTTATCTGATCCTTTTACATTCCAGTATACAAATAGAGCACAAATTAATATAGCGCGATAAAACTTTCACAAATAGTGCCTTTGCAGTATGATATCTCATGAGAAAAAATTTTATAAATCGAACCAAAACCGTTCAAGCTCTAGGTACCAAATATGTGGACCTCAGTGCCTACAGTTGAGATTTACTGAAAAAATGGTCAATGCGTGAGATAAATAACTGAAATTCGGAAGGGATCCTTCCCAGGTAATAGTAGGTCGTAATGTCAAAAATGACCTGAATCTCTCCGTTTCCTTTGGTAGGATCAAGAATGCATGCATGGCGCAGACTACGATACTTCTAATTGTTAAGAAGGTTTTAAACATTACGAACTGTTTTTATGCACAGTGAATAAAATAAAAAAGGCTAAAAAAGAGCAAAATATTTCAAAAATATAGCTTTACACATAAATTATATTCCTAGGAATAGTAAATTTACCGCCTCTTTAACTTCGAAACACTTCCCACTCTCTCATTGTTAATGTTTAACTATAACTGCTTAAAAAATTTTTAAATTTGTTGACACTCTTGTCAACCCCACTGACGAAGAGTTGAAAATCGTAATCTCCCAGTTTGTGTCTTTTAATTTTCAATTGTAAACACTAATGAACAAATCTGAAAGAAAAATTTGTGACAGATGTGCTGAGAAGTCTGTGGGGTACTTGAGGTGACCTGGTTACGAATTTGTGTTCAAAAATTGTTCGACGTTTTATGTTTTGATAATTTAGTAAATTTATAAAAAAATACGAAATAAATATTATTATTATACGCCATACTAATAAAAAGGCAATCTTAACGTATACAGCATATACTGAAAAAAATCCAGAAAAAAAATTGGAGTGCAAAAATATCGAGCTGCAAGAATTTTATGCATTTTGGCTATTTTGACAACTCCTGGCGCAAATAATTCAAATACTGACAATGAAAGGGAAATGTGGCAGCTGTATTCATATCCATTATATCGAGCAGCAATGAGTATGAACCGCTTCTGGAATATTATTCGTTTTATTCGATTTGTGAGAAAAATGTTGGTGAAAGAGTTGTTATAGACTTGGTGGCACCATACAAAGGATCCGGTAGAAACATTACAATGGATAATTTCTTCACAACTCTTCCACTAGCAAAATTTTTACTATCTTGGAACTTGGCGATTGTTGGTACTCTGAAGAAAAATAAAGCATACATTCTACCAGCAATGGCTGTTTCAAAAACTCGAGAAGAATTATCCACTGTGTTTGGCTTTCATGAAAAAGTAACCCTATGTAGTTATGTGCCAAAAAAAAACAAGGAAATCATCGAGTTTTATAATTGGTCCAAAGCTTGAGTAGACACGATGGATAAAATGCTTGGTAGATATACTACAAAAAGGTCAACTCAACGATTTTTTTACAATTTTCTCGATATTGCCTGCCTTGCAGCATATATTCTGTATTATGAGAATAATAAAATGCATGTTAAAAAATCGTATGAACAACGCTTATTTTATCGGCAATTGGGCAGAGAGCTATATACTCCATCCGTTGAAAATCGTGCGAATAATGCACAAATTATGAGGCATTCCTCAGCAAAAGTGGCGACTGAATCTTGTCTTGGTCGAGCTGTCAATCCAAATGCGCAGCCAACATGATCATTGAGACTCAGAAGCAGCGTGATTCAACTGGAAGGAAAAATATTACTGGTGTATGCTATGAATGTCTTCAAAGTGAATTCAAAAAACGTCGCAAAACCTATTTGTGATGAACACTGTATTACAACCACGACATGTGAAGGATGTACAGAATAATTTTATATACTTTAATTCTTATATAGCACTGTATCATAATAAATTAAACAATATAAATAAACAAATAGTAAAAAAATAGAAAATAATATTACTAAAATAAATAAAAACGGAGTTATTTTGTTCTTACTAACTATTTTTGTTATTGTTTATCATAAAAACTCAAAAAAAAATTATTTATTCCTTACCTCTGGTGGGGGGAAATAAATTAATTGCATTTACATTGAGTGAGAAATATTTCATTCTGATTTTATTTGGCATTTTTCTTTGCTTATATACAAATTTTTAAAACTATCTTATCTAATTAAATATATGTATGTGTATGTATGTTACAGCCCACCACATGGGGCCGTCTTCAACCATACAATGCCACACATGTGTGCGTGTGTGGTCACACAATCCATGTTGTATGGTTTGGGCTGTTTTCAAGTGCACAAGTGCATTTGTAATCAATTGCCCAAACCTAAGTAAATATGTTTATATCGGGTGATTTTTTAAGAGCTTGATAACTTTTTTTAAAAAAAAAACGCATAAAATTTGCAAAATCTCATCGGTTCTTTATTTGAAACGTTAGATTGGTTCATGACATTTACTTTTTTGAAGATAATTTCATTTAAATGTTGACCGCGGCTGCGTCTTAGGTGGTCCATTCGGAAAGTCCAATTTTGGGCAACTTTTTTCGAGCATTTCGGCCGGAATAGCCCGAATTTCTTCGGAAATGTTGTCTTCCAAAGCTGGAATAGTTGCTGGCTTATTTCTGTAGACTTTAGACTTGACGTAGCCCCACAAAAAATAGTCTAAAGGCGTTAAATCGCATGATCTTGGTGGCCAACTCGCCCATGCATCCCGAAAAATGCACTGTTTGTGTGGTTTGTACGCTGGTGGAATCATTGACCGTATTTTTCAAAGATGCTGTTGGACGCAACGTTACGGTGAATGGCGATCGCTATCGTTCGATGCTAACAAACTTTTTGTTGCCAAAAATGGAAGAACTGAACTTGGTTGACATGTGGTTTCAACAAGATGGCGCTACATGCCACACAGCTCGCGATTCTATGGCCATTTTGAGGGAAAACTTCGGAGAACAATTCATCTCAAGAAATGGACCCGAAAGTTGGCCACCAAGATCATGCGATTTAACGCCTTTAGACTATTTTTTGTGGGGCTACGTCACAGTCTAAAGTCTACAGAAATAAGCCAGCAACTATTCCAGCTTTGGAAGACAACATTTCCGAAGAAATTCGGGCTATTCCGGCCGAAATGCTCGAAAAAGTTGCCCAAAATTGGACTTTCCGAATGGACCACCTAAGACGCAGCCGCGGTCAACATTTAAATGAAATTATCTTCAAAAAGTAAATGTCATGAACCAATCTAACGTTTCAAATAAAGAACCGATGAGATTTTGCAAATTTTATGCGTTTTTTTTTAAAAAAAGTTATCAAGCTCTTAAAAAATCACCCGATATAACATATCTTGAGTACATGTGTATTACATTTAAATGCATACGTGCCTCATGTATGTATGTACATATGTATATGTGCTGCATATACATATATGCATGTATATTTATGGGTTTATTTATGTAGGTATGTATTGTATTGCCTCGGCATTGGCGAAGACAAGCCTGTTCAATATATTTGAACATTTATAATAAGAATTATTGTTAAAAGAAAAGAAATTGTGAACTATATTGTCTACTATTAATTTAAAAATATAATTATCGGAATACTTTGATAAACAATCTCTTAAGTGTGTGTAAACCTGTCATTTATATATATAAATCTCAGTGGGTACCCGGGTACCTGGTTATTGAACGGAGGAGGTATCAAGTTTGATAGTTAATAACTTTTATTAAATAATTGATTCTAAACAATTTTGACGAAAAATGGGTGACAAATAACTTTAATTTTGGGGATCCAGGCGGCCATAAAATTTTTTTGAGGTTTTGGAGGGTGAAATTAGCAGGGGCGTCGCGAGGGGGGTGAGGGGGGTGTGACACCCCCCAACTATGAACGAGTCGGCATTTTCGCATTTTCGCATTGACGCATTATTGCTGATTGAAAGCACATCAGCGTCATTCCAACAAATGAATGACGATTCACAAATTAACGCATTGCAAGTTCAGTTGCATTTGCTGAAAAGTGTCAGATCAACCCTGAAAATGACTTTTCGAAACACCACAGAACATGTCGTGCTCCGTAGAAATATGACGATAATCCAGCAACTGCTTGTAATTTTGATTTCCAGACATTTTATAGAAAAGAGTTCAAAATTGTCCTCGAAAATTTCTCAAATTGTATTCAAGATAATTTGCAAGAAACTATCTCAACCTTCAAACCCATTCCAGAGATGTTCAGGATTCCAGCTAACAGAAGTAATATTACAATAGAATCTATACAATTTGTTGTGCAATTGGAACCTAAGTCCTTCAGTGAAGATCTAGATTGTATTTTTGCTGAAACACAAATTCTTTTTCATTCATGTAAAGAGTGTAAATCCTTAGATGATATTTCTATAGTAGCGTACAAATTGAGAAAGGTCATTCCTTCTGCGTACAAAATTGTTCATTACCTAATGACTGCTCCTGTCACGTCAGCTTCATGTGAACGTTCTTTTAGTAAATTGAAATTTGTTTTCAACGATTTGCGTACAACAATGGAGGATGAACGTTTGAATTCTTTGATGCTGCTTTCTTCTTCAAAGGATAAAGTAGACGAAATCGATCTGCGCGATGTTGTTGGAAAATGGTCAATGTTGAAACATCGCAGAGTGAAAATATAACTCAGAAATTTATATTTTTTGCAATTCAATTTCTTAAGAAAATCTTGTTTTTTCCCGCGTAACACGTCGCTGAACAATATATGTATGTATTTTATATTAAGAGAAACATATTAAATGATGATTATACTAACATGTACAATACTTATTTGAGAATAAAATAATGAATTATGCTATTATGTTGTCAAACTTCTCCGTAATACCTTATCAGAAATGAAGATATCCTTATTTTATATATATTTATAAACATATACATTAAATCGCCAAATTCTTGAAATGAGTCGGCATTTCAAAGGGACTCACCCCCCCATGATCTGGATCCTCGCGACGCCCCTGGAAATTAGGAATGTGAAATTAAAGTGCGGAACGTAGCTGTGTTATTATAATGTGGTTAGATAGTTGTATATATGTTTTAAGAACATTAATTTCTATCTTACTCTGACATAGCATCGCTTAGAACATGAAATAACGTTTATAAAATGTTTGCAAATTTATGAGTATTTGGCATAAATTTTTAAAATTTCAAGTCAAAGGGGGCACCTCTAAACATAGCATGAGATTACTGATTTTTCTTGTGTTTAATATTTACCTAAAACAACAACTTTCTACAGGTATACCGAAACAGAAATCAAAAATTAATAAAATCGCTCCACCCTAATACATATATATGTATAAATATAATAATAGTCGTAATCAACGCATTGAAACGTCCAACATTCAACAACAACCACTAGGTGCTACTAAAAAATTAATAATACTGTCGTTGTTGTTTGTGATATAATTAAAGTTATTAATGTTATTAAAATGTGAAAATACGAAACTGAGATTTTTATGAAATAAAGAAAGTAAATATTTAAATTATTTTATATTTTATTTAAATAAAATAAACAAAACAAATAAGAAAGAGCTAAGTTTGGGTGCAACCAAACATTTTATACTCTTGCATCTTGCAAGAATCAAAGCCATGGAAATACTTTAAGATATAAAACCACAGCAATTTTATATGTACATATTCTATATACATATAACTCGAAATAACAAGATTAGTAACAGAACAACTCCTCTAGCTGAATACAGTTATTAAGCATTACCTCTTTTAACTAATTAGTGCAATGGATTAAAGCTCCCTAATGACCACATGAGTTGCCATTAGCCTTCAAGGCAGACCCTTTCCTCTTGTAGAACATTTTTTTTTACGGCCATGCTTTTTTAATTTTAGTAATAATTACAACACTAGTTGGTTACTTAACATTTATGTTATTTTTCAATTCAGGGTTTCATTAAGGTACCTCACATTTTATACAATCGCCAATCATACGTAGCATATCCAGGTAATATTGTAGTTATATGTGGCTATGTAGCTAAAGTTTTCACCCAATTATACCTACATGTATATTTTAAGCACAAATATATACTGTTATGAGTAAAACATGTTCTGGAAGTTCGAACATCTTTATAACAAGTATCTACATGGAGGCTCACGGAAGAATAAATCCGATTCAAACCATTTTTGATACACAGAATAACTATTATCAGGAAAGGATTCTGTCCGAATTTCAATTGTATATCTCACACATTGATCGATATTTTCGATCAAAAGTTAACTATAGATGTTGCTGTTGAAATATTTGGTTGGATTTGGACAATTTTTGGTCATAAAGTGGCATAATTTACATGAATTATTAGTTCAAAAGTTGCACACCGGTTCCCATAAAACTGCGGAGGAAAACTTAAGGTCTCTGGTGTAATTAGTTATTAACTTATTACGCTTTTAGTAGTTTTGAACAGTATCTATATATAGGGAGTGAGTGGAGTTATCTTTCGATTTCATCCATTTTCAGACTGATCTTATAATATTCTCGCTGAGCAAATTTGGTTTTTGTACCTTTAGTAGTTTAGGAGATATATAAGTTATTTTTAATTGACTTCGTATCACTTCACTTTAGCGGCAGCGACGATATTGTCGACTACCGTAGTTACTTTTAATTGATTTCCTAAGTTATCTTTAATTAACTTCCCATAACTTCACTTCAGCGGTAGCGACGGTGTTGTCGACTATCCAAGTTATTTTTAATTGACTTCGTATCACTTCACTTTAGCGATAGCGACGGTGTTGTCGACTACCCGAGTTACTTCTAATTGATTTCCTTAAATATCTTTAATTAACTTCCTATAACTTCACTTCAGCGGTAGCGACGGTGTTGCCGACTACCCAAGTTATTTTAATTGAGTTAACGCTTTGAGTCTCTTTCAAAAACAGTTTATTAAATAATCAGTAAGCTTACTGCTAACCTACTATTCTTACCGTCGCTGCTGCCGTTAGCGTCGGTCTCTAATTACTTCCATAAGCATTCCCACGCTCATGTGCCATGCTCATGCATCGAGCTGATCATCGAATTACAACAGCTGACCAAACATTTAATTTGATCGCGCGTGAAGTAAACGATCCAGACTGCATGCATTGCAATGTTTGGCAGCATGGGAACTTCATTTCGTTAACTATTGTTAACTACTCCCTACTTCAAAACATGGTCGTCCTCGGCCATACCCAACCTTTCCAACACTTGACGCACTGCCTTAGAAGTTTCTCTTCGCCGCCAACGCTTTAGTAAGATGATTGATCCAGCAAGGACGACGGCGATTGTGGCACAAATTACAGCGGTTACTAGGCTTAGTAGGGTATGATGGGAGGTTACGTTGATCCGTGCTGAGGCAGCCTGTTGTGGAAGTCTCTTCTGGTATTCATTGAGAGTAGCGTATTTGGTGCCATTGATAAAAGCGGTGCGTTCGAATGTAACAAGTTAAATACCATTAATAAACATTTCAGGGCCATTATCTAAGCTAGCTTTGATTATTGCATCGTTTATCAAAACTATACCATCGTCGACGACGACAAGGGCGTATCAATGCAGGATATAACAGCAGTAATGTTTCCTCCGCAATCAGCTATAATGTTGTTCAGTAAATCCAATATACGGCCAGCATGCGATACGGGAAATATAGTAATCTCCTTACATAATAACTTAGGTCTAGGAAAACCGATAATGAAGCTTACAATTTCCTTACTTGCTAAAACCTTAACTCTAGCTATGCTAAACAATTGGGTTATTGTAACTCCTGTGAAACTCTCTTTCATAACCGCCTCCAAATCATCTGCATCAATAATACCAGGGTTTATTATATTAAATTTAGCCAGTGTGATTGCAATTATAAAATTTTGAATCTCTAGTGTTAAAATTCTGTTTCTAGCCAAAAATGTTTCATAGAGGTGCGATGAATCTATTTCTTCCCTTTTTTACGTTGAGAATTTTATTGACCGTATTCGTGAGGGCGTTAATCTACTCCTGAGTTCTTGAATTAATGACAATCTGCCTATTGTTTGACTGTATTAGCTCTTGCTCCGTTAGTTTTGTTTGTAGTAAGTCATTGAAGTCAGGCGTGCCGGCTATTACCTTCAGGGCGGAGCCCAAAAAGTTTAGGCTCCGAGCATGCCTATGGTGTACTCCTAATGTCCCTAATAAAGTACGTAAATGCCTGGCTTCTACTTCTAGGATCTTCCTCATGTGTGATTGTGGGAAGACGCTAATCAAGTATGTGGTTTTGGTTTGATATGTGCCTTATGTAACTCGTCTCGTTCCAAATTACTGCAGTACCGTCAAGGATCGGTATGTAGTCCGCGTGCGAGTAGTCTGTTAATTTGGAAGCTGTCAGCGCAGCCCAAGTCAAGAGTGCGAAGATGGGCGTATGCCTGAAATTCAAAATAAAAACTATGTAAAAAAAGTATTATGTCGAGAGTTTCACTTGAGGTTGTCCTTGTGAACCGCCCTCCCTTTAATAAGAACGGTGGTTCCTAGATCAGCGTCTATCCTTTCCTCGACGTACAGTGGAGTGACCTTGTCGCCTTATTTCTTTTTGGACCTTACCAGGTCCTTTTCTCCAACTTCGAAGATTCTATTTTGGCGGTAGGCATTACTCCGCCCCAGCTGTTCTTGTTGGGCTTTCTCTAGTCTGGCAGCAATATCCGGGAAAATGTGTAAGTTGGCATGGATAACATCAATCGGCTTCATGCCCGTCACTGAATGGTTGATCCTCTGTCGTCTGTAGTCCGACGTTCTTTGAGAATTCGCAGATCTCTTGAACGCATCTTGTGGCTGACTATTGCTAAAGGGATGTGGTATAGGTAAGCTTGAGTTATGCGTAATCTGGTTGTTCTGGTTTGGAAAATTAGTGCTCTGACGGAACCGCGAGGTTGGATCGACTTTCATTTTCTCGACTTGGTCGCGGTTTGGAGGGCGACTCCTTGCTTCTTGTCTGAGGTTTTTTTCCTCGAACGATCTTGCATACTGGGCCGCAATTGCGTGCCTATCGTGATTTCCTTCTATTTCGTGGGCCATTGCAAGAGCCGAGGGCAAATCTTTGGGCTGGGCCACAAAAAGAACATCGGTGAGATTTCTCCTTAACCCAGAGACGAATACGCGCAGTGCATTGGCCCTATGCTTTGTCATTGTAGTTTTATTTGTGAGAAGTGTGAGTTTTTTTTCAACCTCCTCATAAAATTGAATAATCGACAATTGTCCTTGCCTTAGCGTTGCTACCTCTTGCTTGAGTAGATGCAATGGTCGCTTGTCTGAGTATATAAAATCAAAACGGTTAATGATAGCGTCGAAATTAAAGACCGTGTTGAATGAGGCTAAAACTGCATCAGCCGATTCCCTAATTCTGTTGCGAATTATGAGAACAGCTTGGTAGTGTTTTGAATTACCCACGTAGGTTTTAAATATATCATACGCGGCCATAGCTGCCTGCCGCCAGGAGACATATTGCTCCTGTGAGCCATCGAACTCTGGAAGTGATTTAACTGTATATGATTTTTATTGGTTCGTAAGTCTTAATTTCAGCAGGTGCCACAGTTGTGGCCAGAAACTGGTTTGTAAGCTGCTCTAGCTTGGTTTCAAAGTCTTTCTTTGTACTTGTAGTGCGGCTCTGACGGTCGCATTGATAATACCCTGCAGTTGTTGTTCATTCATGTTTTGTTCGCGTTTGAGACGTTTGCTTGTCAAAATTTGGTTGTCAAGTCTGTCCAACAGTTCGTTTGTCTCAAGTTTTCTCATGCAAGGTAGTTAAGATGGCACGGACGGGTAGCGGACGTAAGTGCACAAAAAAAAAACAAAAATGGGAAACAGGAGTTCAAAGTATAACCCTGTTTATTACAACCACACTAACTACACTTAAATTGTCAAATTATCACTAATATAATTATAAACAGAAAGCGGAGAGAAAAAAAGTTTCACTTATATAATTTATCGGTGGGGTCTTGATTCCGCTGCCTCCAGGTGATGGCAGTGGTGGTGGTGCTTCTTTCTGTGTGGGTTTCCCTGGTTGGGCGTCAGTTATTTTTAATTGACTTCTTATCACTTCACTTTAGCGGAAGCGACAGTGTTGTCGACTACCGGAGTTACTTTTAATTGAACAAAACTATTATACTCTGTAGCAGGTTGCAAGAGTATGTATACAAATAAATAAAATATGTAAAGAAAATTTGGTAAAATGTTACCCTGAAATTTTGGCGCCCTGGACCTTTACCTAATTTGCCTATATGGATTTTCTGATGACAGCTTTTATACCTTCAAACTGGTCTCAGCAGGCTTCGTAAATTGCGTAAGCCGAGGTTTTAACATTTACTGGTAGTATGAGTCTCCAGTATCTATTAGGGCGTCATGAGAAAACGAGTCTGAAAATTTTGAAGATTGTTAATTTTAATTTTTTAATTTTTAACACCGATTCAGAGCTTTCTTAAATTGGTCACGAGGATAATCGAGTGCAATAAACTCCCACTTTCTGAAATAAATTTAGTGGTTGATCAAGACAAAACGCCGTTCATCGAACACCTATAAAGCGACATAACTAAGCTGTTATATGGTAAAACGAATTGCATTAGGGAAGAACCTCTATGGTTGAAAAATTGTTTAAAAATTGGGCGCGGCTTCGTCCTCTAATAAGTTTAATGTACAATATCTCCTAAGCCATTTAAGCTATAATAACCAAATTTGATGAAACCCCGGTTCACTCCCCCAAATTTGGATGAAGGGCGTGGCTGCGCCCTGATTGTGGTGCAAAACCATATCTCTGGACATATTTCAACCAAATTCATTAGGTAATATTATCCTGACGTTCTAACATTACCATTATAACATAATTTTAAATTCCTTCTGATTGTTTCACTGTTCAGTAAACAAAACATACTCCAATGAATATCTGCGAGATCTCTTTAAAATTCGAAGGGAAACCTTTCCTGATAATTGCATATCTTTTGTCAAAAGCACCATATTCCTAATGGAAAGATTTTGAACTTCCGGTTGTTTTATACCGCATAAATCGGCCAATATGTGGGTTATCTTAAAGATAATTAGAGATCGTGTTTTTTTAATAACAGTGTACCTTTGTGCATGAAATAGATCAAATCAGCTGCGTGAATCATCCTTTTTTATACTATTACAGTTAGGTGCTACCGAGTATTATAGCTTTGTTCACCTAACGGTTGTACGTATCACTTAAAACTAATCGAGATAGATATAGGGTTATATATATAAATGATCAGGATGACGAGAAAAGTTGAAATCCGGTTGACTGTCTGTCTGTCCGTCCGTCCGTACAAGCTGTAACATGAGTAAAAATTGAGATATCCTAATGAAACAGGTTCCTTAGTACAAAAAAAATTCGAGTTCATAGACGGGCGTAATCAGACCACTGCCACGCCCACAAATTGCCATTAACCGAAAACTTATAAAGTGCTATAACTAGGCCTTAATTAATATATACAATTGTAATTTGGCACAGGGGTCACAGTAGCAAATTGCACCTGTGGATAAAAAATTTTGAAAATTTTTGTTTAATGTGCATATCTCCTAAACTACTAAAAGAGCGATAAATCAATCACTAAATGCGCCAGAAACGTAAAAATTTGTCGACGGGTTGGTATGACAAGGGTTTTTAGGGGCGGGGTAAAAATTTGACGATGGGCGTGGCACCGCCCACATTTTGGGGATCTTACTGACCGATTTTGACAAAATTTGGTACATGGCATTCTTTTCATATTTCTATATCACGTTAGTGAAATCGGACAATAAAAATGCTTACTTCTCATAAAGCACAATTTTAAATTCCACTTAATTAATCCTTGCCATCGATAAGATCTGCAGTGCAGCTATCAGTGCATATGGTTGCTTTCTGCGTCCCCCCGTTTTTATTCAATAGAATCCTACAATCCTTCTCTATACCTTGTACTTCCGCATGGAAGATGACGGCTGAACTCGTTAGAATGATAGAAACAGAGGTGTCATTGAAGTCCGTTATTCCATTTTGAATCCGTCGTTATAGATATAGGTAGCATCTTTCTTCCCTACTAACTCTCTTCTCCATTCACGTCTAGAGGGTATCCTCACCTGAAAGTGACTATCGAAATCTAAGCTTGTGAGGATATAGTCTAATTTACCTAGGTTAAGCTGGTTCAAGATGGCACTATGTACATATTCTTTTGTGTTCCAACTTCCTAATTCCTTTATCCTGAGGGACGAAAATGCTGCTTGTTCCGAGAGAACTCATCTATGGGCTGTTGATGCAAGACCCACTAAAACGCCTTGGTCGACATGACTTAATAGTCCCGGTAACTCCTGCACAGGTTGAACTTTGAACTTATTTTGTTTCTTTAATACTGACCATCAAACCAGTGTTCTATACATTTTAAAGGCAAAAAAAAGGATATATATGTTTTTTTTTTTTGCGGCAACATGAAATTTAATGGCATAGTATTGTACAACTTTTGAAGCATATTAGAAAAATTTTTCAATGAAAAATATTAATAAATACCCCTTCGACGGTGAATCTCCAGAAGCGCCTTGAAAAAAAGTGGAACATTACAACTCGTTACCGGATCATCTGAAACAAAAAAACTTATATACGTTTTAAAGGTTATGTATTTCTCAAGGTAATCAGATGGAGTTTTCTTTTCCATTTTTTTCTGTTATTTTATTAACAAATTAACAGCGATTATTTCAGCTAAATATTAGTATATTTTTATTTTTAATTTATACTTAAACCGCTATTTAAAATAGATTGTAAAAGCGACTCACCCGCAAACAGAAATAAGTTACTTTTATTTTCTTTCACCCTATCCAATTGTATCTGCTGTGCTTAGTTACTACATAGAAAGGCTTTTATATCTTTTTTGATGATAATGCGTGCACTTGGCTTACCTTCATCTTATTTGTTAAATATGTTGTATCTACTGCTATTTAGCCCCTTGACCGCGTTCTCTTTCACATAAGGCTCTTGGATCAAAATAATGTCAATGCCTCTCACATGTAAGACGATTGTCAGATGGGCTATAACACTTTTTGAGTGCTACCCTTTCTTAGAACGGCTCTGCCCACTGGTTTCAGCAGAAAATTCTGACTGTTTTTCAGGAAACTCTCATATTCCTTCACTATTTGGGTTTGGCATTTATTTCCTCTTCATTTCAATCGGATTTTTTACCCTTTGCTTGACACGGATATTGTTTTGGTATCCTGTCGTCTGAATATGAAGGGGTAACGCCCTGAAGAAATGACTGATCACCTCCCGTTATCGTTAAGTTGCTTCGATTGGTATAAGTTGAGATGACTACTTATTTTCTTAAGGGCGTGCGTCAACATTCACCTTGGCCTCGTAATTTCCATAACTTTGGTACCATGTAAGATGACTACCTTTTCGAGAGGTGGAAAGCGGTTCTGAGTGCGAACCCTAAATAGTAACAAAAATTGCAATAAATTAATTAAAGACGAGGGAAAAAGCAAATCGAAACAGACCTCGGTAAACTGGAGAATCTCTCGGGAGGCACACCAGCAACTAGGGAGACAAAATTGTCCTCCGAAAAAGGTGGCAAGCAAGCTGATCAGAAATCTGAGCAGCATTTTAGCATGGGGAATCCTTCCTCGGCGAGAAGCTCCGGGTCGGTGCGGCCAAAATTTACTAGTTCCTGATGCGGCCTCGTGCTCTTCTCTGTTCTCCAGTCCAACCCTTCATTACGGTTAAAATTGAAGAGATGTTGGGTTATCGTAATCCTTGCCTTCCCACCCAATACTGGAGGGTAATTAAGCCTAACTGAAACCTGCATTGCAGGAAGTTTAAAATAGCTGTTCCATGGACATGGTGAGTAGGACTACTCTTGAAATATCCTGTTCTCTGAAACTCAGAAAGGTAAAGGGAAACCTTTTTGGTAAACATTGGAGCCAAAGGAGATCAGATCTTCGAGCAGAAGACTTTTCAACAAAACCAGTAGAAGTGGCTCTAGTGACGATTGAACGCTGAATAATATAATAGGCTATATACAAATTCGAGTTGAAGTAGACCAAAAGCCTCGTGGGGAGGCTTCTGCGGAAGTCTAGAGAGATGTCATGATTTCTCATGATTTGGGCGCCACTGGGGTGGCATCATACCGGCGCAACCCCAGCGTACGGTCAAAGTGTCATGCGGCTGGCTCGCAGCCATATTCGCGAATTTTGTGATTAGACCATATTCCAAAGGCCTGAAGACTGGTGAAGGTTACGTTTAGCCCAAAGAACGGAAAGAAGTTTTAAGTTCTTATATTATAAGCAGAATACCGAGGAGTAATCTGTAAGAGATTAGGTATGCCTATAGCAAAGATAGGTCGGTCGACACTGTCTAACAAAGAATTTACTTTAAGCACCTTTCTCTACAACGAGGGCCTTTGAACGATGTATGGCCGGAGGCGGTGGCTAAAACTTTGGAAAAATTTGAGGAGGTATCGAACCTTAAGCACCTCATATATAGTTTTCTTTGCGACAGAACGATCAAAGTGGAGTGGATCTTGGAGGTTGACGGTCTACTTAAAGAAGTCGAGAAACGCGGCTATTGGATGATAGCCTACGTTGAGGACATTGTTCTGATGGTTAAAGGAGCGTCGTCTACGAGCTAACCGAAGGCTATATCAATGTGATTAGGCGCGTAGAAGCGACTTAGTCGTTAAACAAAGTAAAATTTAAATGGTTTTATTTCGTATGCAGTATAAGATCCCCAACATGCCTCTTACCTCATCCGGAGGTTTGCGTCTGCAACCTGTCGATATGGTAAAATACCTGTCGCCTATAAGAAAGCATCGATTGCCCTATAATTCCGTAGAGGAGCTGTAAGGAAAAGGTGGAAACTCTAACCAAAGGTAATATTTTGGTTTTACGAAGCCGTAGTCAAGCCGATGATTTTTTATTGTGTATTCATCTGGTGGAGACCTCTCGAAAAGCTTACCCTTGCTAAAAAGCTTGAACCCGCGAAAAGATTGGCACTCATCGGCATCTCATTAATTTCATTTTAAACACAGTCTAAAACTATCAAAGCACTCATTATATGCAGACGTCTGGCCGGTAGATCCCGGAGTTGTAACCCACGTATAAAACCTTCTGATACCCACGATCGTGAGACCTATTCCATACCCATGGGATGTTTTTGAGCATCTTCAAGTAGAGGCCTTTGCTTATAGCAGAAATAATCTCCAACGCAACTTTCACAATCAGCATACGCCATACTCAGCAATAGTCAAGCTGCATTAAAATCGATCTCAGCCTATGAGATTAAATTGCTATAAGTGGAGGAGTGCATGGGAAGGCGTATCAGTCTGCAACCGCATACACCTGATTTGCGTGTGGGGATATACAAGTAGACGGATAGCCGGCATCTAGCTGGCCGATAAGATAGCCAGCTCTGCTGCAGCTTCTAGAATGATGGGACTAGAACCCTGCATTGCGGTGGGATCCCTCGTCATAAAGGACCTACTCTGCATGGAGTATAGAGATTAACTGGCAGCAAACAAGTGGTATGCGCCGTTATAAATTGCTATTGGGAGGTTTCAATTTATCAAGGTATTAAGCCATGACTAAGTTCCGTCTACTAGTTGTACTCTATATCGAGTTCAGCATACTCAAAACACCTTGTCAACATGGACATGTTTTTTTGTGCAAACTGCCAGTTTTACGAAACAGAATCGGAAACTCTTTAGCACCTGATTGTAGATTTCGCTATAATCTGTAGATGCAGGCAAAAGGTCCTGGCATTAATTTATATGGATAATCACATCACCTACATTATGCCCAACAAGATCCTGAAGTTCATCAGAGCGCTGGGCATTTGTGAATATACTTATGTTATTAAGAAGCTTGCGGCGCAAACCTCAAATAGTTTCTATTCTAATATTTCCATCAGATTTAGTGCCATTATTTGTTGAGTCTTCGCCAGGCTAGTTCAACATATTAATATTTGGGTTAATTTCTGGAAGTGCCTACACCCAGAACTAATTTCAACAATAAACAATTTATTTTGTGTATCTTATTCTAAATATTCTATTTCATTATACAGAGTTTGTAAAACATGTTCGTTATAGTTTTCAATTACGTCTTGCTATTCAAAGCTTCTGAACAATTCGAACACGTTTTGTGATGTGTGCTAGCAAAGTCGTTTAATCCACTACGATGGATTGCATTGAGCATACCAAAAGCTCAAAGCTCTTTTGACTCCAACAAATGTTTTCTGTCAATTAGATACAATTATCTTACTACAAAAATAAACTAAGAATTCGTAGATGGTCTTAATCGGTCCAAAACTTGACAAGTTCAAAGAAGTGATTGAGCTGTTTACGCAAGCGTATCTCTTCTTTTAAGTCGTGTTTTTATCGTAAGAATATACTAAAGCATTAGCCAATGGGTTTGGGTGTTCTCAGAGTTTAGATATATATTTCATTCTGCTGTTCTCCACTTCTTTCTTTACCGTTAGAATAACAAGATCTTTATGAATATTTTCATTAGGCATGTACCATGGCGAGTGGAGGATGGAGTCATGTGTAGAAGTTCACGCTAGTGAGAAAAGTTCTCTGATTGCCATTCAATTGAGAGTGACCAGAAAAGATTCTCCTACATGTGGCTCAAGCAGCTCCGGACTACTGGACTTTGACCAAGTATCCTCTCGGTAGACAGAAAACATCCCTTTGAAGGTGAGCTAAAGAGAGAAGGAGAAACATCCTCTCCACTGGGATGTGCGCTGAGTATGGGACCCGCCATGTAAAAAACACTACCAATGAAAAAGCGTAAACAGCCTCGGATTAGAGACCCCTTATTTGATGACGACTATGCCAAACGCACTAGTGGTAACGATTTAAGGGCATGCACCTGGGATGTCCGGTCCCTTAATTGGAAAGATGCCGCTGCCCAAATGGTTGATGTCTTTGTTCGAGTGAAAGCTGACATTACCGCCGTCCAAGAAAAGCGATAGACGGGGCAAGGACTGAGGCGAGTGAGTCCTTTTGGCATTTAATAGAGTAGCCATATAAAGGACCGCAAATTCGGTGCGGGATCCGTGATGAGAGAGAGATTCCGTCGCTTAGTACTGTTATTCAGCTCGGTGGATGATCATTTAGTCACAATCCGAATCAAAGCGAAGTTCTTCAACATATCGCTGATTTGCGCCTACGCTTAGACGAAAGAGAAGGACGAAGCGACCAAAGATGCCTTTTATGAGCTCTTGGAGCGCACCTATGATAGCTGCCCCCGCCACGTTGTCAAAATCGTTCTTGGCGATTTTAACGCCAGGGTGGGCAAAGAAGGTATCTTTGGCACTACGGTCGGTAAATTCAGCCTTCACACCGAAACATCCCCAAATGGGTTGAGGCTGATCGGCTTCGCCGGGGCCCGAAATATGGTTATCTGTAGTACTAGATTCCAGCATAGAAAAATTCATCAAGCTACCTGGCTGTCTTTGGATCGAAAAGTCACCAACCAGATCGATAATATAGACGGAAGACACGTCTCCAGTGTTTCAGACGTGCGTACGGTCCGAGGTCCTAACATCGACTCGGACCACTATCTTGCTGTAGCCAAGATTAGCGACCGCTTCTGTCCAGCAAAAAACGCATGTTAACAAACACAAGGAAGGTTCAACATCGAGAAGCTGCAATCACAACTGACAGCCAAACGATTTTCTACTCGGCTTGCACTCCCGGTCTCTGAGAGCACTCACCAAAAACTCAATATAAGGGAAAATTCGGACGGCATTTCAAGCTTCTTACATACAGCTGCAACCTTTTGGTACAAACAAACTGCCTACCTCGCAACGTTACGATCGACCATGCGTGATGGGATAGATACCCAAAGTTGAAATGCGCAAATATGAAGAGCTTGACAAGCTGGCCGACAATAGTAATGCTTGAAAATTCTACAAAAAGCTGCGGGACTACCAGAAGGTTTCAAGACCGGAGCACGCTCTTGTAGAACCCCCAAAGGTGATCTAATGATTGATGCCCAAAGCATACTACAACACTTTTCCAGCCTTTTGAATGGCAGTGAAAGTGCAACGCCCGGAGAAGGCGAACCAGATTCCCCATTCGATGGCGATGGAGCAGACATTTCATTGCAAGACCATGAAGAAGAAAACAATGAGAAAAAAATCGACCCTCACCACCTCTTCGTCGATTTCAAAGCCGCTTTTGACAGCACGAAAAGGAGCTACCTTTACGCCGCGATGTCTGAAGTTGGTATCCCCGCAAAACTAATACGGCTGTGAAAACTGACTTTGAGAAATACCAAAAGCATCTTCAGGATCGAAAAGGACCTCTTCAAGCAGTTCTATACCAAACGAGGTTTCAGACAAGGTGACTCTCTTTCGTGTGACTTCTTCAACCTACTTCTGAAGAAAATAATTCCAGCTGCAGAACATAATCGAAGAGGTATGACGACGATATTGATAACATTGGCCTCAACACCCGCGCCATTAGTTCTGCTTTCTCCAAACTGGAAAAGGAAGCGAAGCAGTTGGGTCTGGCAGTGAACGAGGGCAAGATGAAATATCTCGTGTCATCAAACAAACAGTTGTCGCACCGACTAGGCTTCCACGTCACTGTTGACAAATATAACATAAATTATAACATAATTTCGTCTCTCTTGGAACCAGCATTAACAGCAACAGCAATGTCAGCCTCGAAATCCAACGCAGAATATCTCTTGCCAAGAGGTGCTAATTTGGACTGAGTAGGCAATTGGAAGTAAAGTACTCTCTCAACGAACAAAAACCAATCTTTATCGCATTCGATGGAACGATGAGCTGTATGAGATATACGACGACATTGACATAGTTCAGCGTGACAGCGGCTGCGCTGGCTAGGTCTTGTCATACGTATGGATGAAAACACTGCAGCTCTGACAGTATTCGACGCAATTCCTGCCGTGGGAAACAGAAGAAAAGGAAGACCGCCACTCTGTTGCAAAGCCCAGGTGGAGAAGGACCTGGTTTCGCTTGGAATCTCCAATTGGAGCCACGTTATGAAAAGATGAAACGACTGGCGCGACACTTATTAACTCTGCTATAATGGCGTAAACGGTTTCTACGCCAGTAAAGAATAAGAAGAAGATGTACCATGGCGAAACAGGTGATTGTTCCAAGCATTTTCGTGTGGAACCTTTGCATTTTATCAATATTAGTTGCACGGGTCTAGGGATAGGAAAGTCAACTCTGACTTTAGTCAAAAATCAATCTTTTAATAGAAATAATCGACTTTTTAGGATCGATTCAAGCCTGTCTTGAATCGATTAAAATCAACTTTTACTCGATGACTTCGACAATTGACGGAATTAAGATAAGGCCTGCACCAAGTAACTACAGTTGTTTCAATTTTATCGCAAAGTACTTATAAGAGCAAGAAAGAGAACCTACGTAACTTTATACAGCTTCCTACTGTACTCATGAAAACAAACACTATCCTATAGGCATTAATGTTCCCCACTGTACTTAGTATCTGATGGTAATATATCGCAACAAAGTTGCTAAGGAGAGTATTATAGTTTTGTTGACATAACGGTTGTTTGTAAGTCCTAAAACTAAAGGAGTCAGATATAGGGTTATATATACCAAAGTGATCAGGGTGGCGAGTAGAGTTGAAATCCGGATGTCTGTCTGTCCGTCCGTGCAAGCTGTAACTTGAGTAAAAATTGAGATATCATGATGAAACTTGGTACACGTATTTCTTGGCTCTATAAGAAGTTTAAGTTCGAAGATGGGCAAAATCGGCCCACTGCCACGCCCACAAAATGGCGGAAACCGAAAATCTATAAAGTGTCATAACTAAGCCATAAATAAAGATATTAAAGTGAAATTTGGAACAAATATCGCGTTAGGGAGGGGCGTATGTGGACGTAATTTTTTTTGGAAAAGTGGGTGTGGCCCCGCCCCCTACTAAGTTTTTTGTACATATCTCGGAAACTACTATAGCTATGTCAACCAAACTCTACAGAGTCGTTTTCTTCAGGCATTTCCATATACAGTTCAAAAATGGAAGAAATCGGATAATAACCACAACCACCTCCCATACAAGGGTTATGTTGAAAATCACTAAAAGTGCGTTAACCGACTAACAAAAAACGTCAGAAACACAAAATTTTACGGAAGAAATGGCAGAAGGAAGCTGCACCCAGGCTTTTTTTTTTTAAATTGAAAATGGGCGTGGGGTCGCCTACTTATGGACCAAAAACCATATCTCAGGAACTACTGGATCGATTTCAATGAAATTCGGTATATAATATTTTCTTAACATCCTGATGACATGTACGAAATATTGGTGAAATCGGTTCACAACTACGCCTTCTTCCAATATAATGCTATTTTGAATTCCATATGATGCCTTCTCTGTATAATATATACATTAGGAACCAATGATGATAGCGGAATAAAACTTTACACAAATCCGGTATTTGAAAAATATGTGAATGACGGATAATGAAATCTCGAGTATCACTTTATCATGCGAGAGTATAAAATGTTCGGTGACACCCGAACTTAGGCCTTCTTTACTTGTTACTTCTCGTTTTACTTTTAAAAGCACTATACAAAGTACCAATCGAAGCGTTTCTTTATAAATAGCCTCTTACTGATATTCTGATTGGTGTATAACATTATTATGTTTATATTGTCGCCGGTATCCTTGACAACCTTTTCAAATAAGGCGACTTAAGTGTAATTCATGCATATTAATGCAACGGTGGCAAATATTGACCCTCAAGATGAGATATTAGCTATTCAAGGTCCGGAATCTCAGAAAACGAACGATGACAATGATGATATATCTCTTATTTTGATAACACTGGGAGTTGTAGTTCCAATCTTGCAGATTCTGATAAGGCTGGAGGATTACCAATACAATTACGACAATATTTGACACGCCCGGCTGCCAATCGGAAACAAAATCCTGAACGGATTGTGTGGGAAAGTATGAAATTTGAATATCCGTATCTATGGAATGTAGCTAAAAAGTACTTGCCAATAGTTGCAACGTCTGTACCCTGTGAGCGTTTATTTTCACATGCAGGACTTATCGCAAATCAGTTGAGGAGTCGCTTATCACCTCAGCATCTTAATGAGCTAATATTTTTAAGATCAATCGCCGAAGAAATGTGGTTTTCGTAGTTATTTATTTTTAATTTTTTTGTTTTTTAGTTAAAAAAAGCAATTTTATTATCCAATACCAAATTGTATGCAATAAAATCGTAAAATACTTTTTATAATATGTTAAAAACTTAAAAAATATGATTGCACGTTCATACTTTAAAAAAATATTGATATATCTAACGAATTTCGTGTACGAGTTGCTTAATTTATAAAAAGTCGACTTAAGTCACAAAAGTCGACTATAGGGGTTGATTAATCGACTTCCAGAATCGAAAAACTAGAAGTCGATTCCAAAGTCAAAAATCGATTCCGCTCGCGCTCTTTCCATCCCTACACGGGTCGTACCGCACAGTTGAATGCCATACATCCAAATCGGTTATGACCGCATTGTATAAAATCACATTTTTGTCCAGGCTAAATTTAACCATAAATTGTCTACTTTTTAAATAAGACTCCAATGTTTTATACAATTCTAAAGGTAGAATGTTTTTAATTTTATATAAAAGGCCTTCATGTCACACCTTATCAAACGCCGCAGCCACGCCTAGAAATGTAGATGGACAGTACTCTCTGTGCTCAAATGCTTTTCTTATTTCGTTTACTTGCTCTATCGTGCTACGTTTTTCACGGAACCCGAATTGGTGCGTTGGTATTACATTATTTTCGTAGAGGAAAGGAGACATTTTAGATAGTAATATTAGAAAGGCTAGCTAGAAGACTGATTGGTCTGTATGAAGACAGCTAAGTTAAGTCTTCGCAGGCTTACCTATCAGAATAATCTACGACTTTTCCCATGAAATTGGATAGTATCCAAAACTAAGAATAACATCATCGAGCAAAGAAAACACCTCTACAGCAATATTTGGTAACGCAATTAGCATTTTTGGTCAAGGTGAAGTCTTAAAAGAATCCAGCGACTCATTAGCTCTGTTGGGAAAGATTGAGAGCTTAAAGTTGTTCTTTGGCATATTAGGGTGAAATACCTGTGTAAGGTGATTTGCAAAACAATTAACCTTCTCCTCGTCACTCAATTTCCACTCAAGTCTCGTAAAGGCTTGTTTGAGCTGACTGGTGGTTTCATGGACTTTGGGCTTTTCAAAGGGAATTTTTCTTACTTGAATTTGGACACTGCTTCTTTATATACATTCAGTGTTGAAGTCTTCCTCGCGTTTGAACGCTTTCTTTAGAAGTGGAAGGGGAGCGATTTATCTGCCATTCTTGTCTTGCACGCCTTTTCTCATTTACAAGCTTTTTGATTTCCCTATTAGTGATTTTTCTGAATTTCTTATAGCTTTTGTTTGGAGCTGGAGTGTTTTCGTCCATTCGGACAACATGACCTAGCCAGCGTAGCCGCTGTCTTTTAATTCGCTGAACTATGTCAATGTCGTCGTTTATCTCGTACAGCTCATCGTTCCATCGAATGCGATATTCGCCGTGGCTAACGCGCAAAGGACCATAAATCTTTCGCAGACCTTTTCTCTCGAAAACTCGCAACGTCGACTCATCCGTTGTTGACATCGTCCAAGACTCGGCACCTTATAGCAGGACGGGAATTATGAGTGACTTATAGAGTTTGGTTTTTGTTTGTCGAGAGAGGACTTTGCTTCTCAATTGCCTACTCAGTCCGAAGTAACACCTGTTGGCAAGAGTTATTCTGCGTTGGATTTCTAGGCTGACATTGTTGGTGGTGTTTAGGCTGGTTCCAAGATAGACGAAATTATCTACAACTTCAAAGTTATGACTGTCAACAGTGACGTGAGTGCCAAGTCGCGAGCGGTACGACTGTTTGTTTGATGACAGGAGATATTTCGTCTTGCACTCGTTCACTGCCAGACCCATTTCTTTTGCTTCCTTGTCCAGCCTGGAGAAAGCAGAACTAACGGCGCGGGTGTTGAGGCCGATGATATCAATATCATCGACATACGCCAGCAGCTGTACACTCTTATAGAAGATGGTACCTTCTCTATTTAGTTCTGCGGCTCGAACTATTTTCTCCAAAAGTAGGTTGAAAAAGTCGCACGATAGGGAGTTGCCTTGTCTGAAACCTCGTTTGGAATCGAATGGCTCGGAGAGGTCCTTCCCGATCCTGACGGAGCTTTTCGTGTTGTCCAACGTCAGTTTACACAGCCGTATTAGTTTTGCGGGGTTACCAAATTCAGACATCGCGGCATAAAGGCAGCTCCTTTTCGTGCTGTCGAAAGCAGCTTTAAAATAGACGAAGAGGTGGTGTGTGTCGATTCTTCTTTCACGGGCGCATGGTGAATATCTGGTCGGTTGTTGATTTTCCAGGTCTGAAACCACACTGATAAGGTCCAATCAGCTTGTTGACAGTGGGCTTTAATCTTTCACACAATACGCTCGATAGAACCTTATATGCGATGTTGAGGAGGCTAATCCCACGGTAGTTGGCGCAGATTGTGGGGTCTCCTTTTTTATGGATTGGGCATAGCACACTTATATTCCAATCGTTGGGCATGCTTTCGTCCGACCATATTTTACAAAGAAGCTGATGCATGCACCTTATCAGTTCTTCGCCGCCGTGTTTGAATAGCTCGGCCGGTAATCCATCGGCCCCTGTCGCTTTGTTGTTCTTCAGGCGGGCAATTGCTATTCGAACTTCTGCATGGTCGGGTAATGGAACGTCTGCTCCATCGTCATCGATAGGGGAATCGGGTTCGCCTTCTCCTGGTGTTGTGCGTTCACTGCCATTCAGCAGGCTGGAGAACTGTTCCCTCCATAATTTAAGTATGATCTGGGCATCAGTGACTAGATCACCTTTGGGGGTTCTACAAGAGTATGCTCCGGTCTTGAAACCTTCTGTAAGCCGCCGCATTTTTTCGTAGAATTTTCGAGCCTTACCCCTGTCGGCCAGCTTATCAAGCTCTTCGTACTCACGCATTTCGGCCTCCTTCTTTTTCTGTCTACAAATGCGTCTCGCTTCCCTCTTCAACTCTCGGTATCTATCCCATCCCGCACGTGTTGTGGTCGATCGTAACGTTGCGAGGTAGGTAGCCTGTTTTCTCTCCGCTGCGTGACGGCACTCCTCGTCCTACCAGCTGTTCTTTTGCACTTTCCGAAAACCAATGGTTTCGGTTGCAGCTGTACGTAAGGAGTTTGAAATGCCGACCCACAGTTCCCTTATACCGAGTTGTTGACGAGTGCTCACAGAGAGCAGGAGTGCAAGCCGAGTAGAGAATCGTTCGGCTGTCTGTTGTGATTGCAGCTTGTCGACGTCGAACCTTCCTTGTGTTTGTTGGCGTGCGTTTTTTGCTGCACAGAGGCGGGTGCGAATCTTAGCTGCAACAAGATAGTGGTCCGAGTCGATGTTAGGACCTCGGAGCGCACGCACATCTAAAACACTGGAGACGTGTCTTCCGTCTATCACAACATGATCGATCTGATTGGTAGTTTTTCGATCCGGAGACAGCCAGGTAGCTTGATGAAGCTTCTTATGCTGGAATCCAGTACTACAGATAACCATATTTCGGGCCCCGGCGAAGTCAATCAGCCTCAACCCATTTGGGGATGTTTCGTCGTGGAGGCTGAATTTACCGACCGTAGTGCCAAAGATACCTTCTTTGCCCACCCTGGCGTTAAAATCGCCAAGCACGATTTTCACATCGTGGCGGGGGCAGCTCTCATAAGTACGCTCCAAGCACTCAAAAAAGGCATCTTTGGTCACATCGTCCTTCTCTTCCGTCGGGGCGTGGGCGCAAATCAGCGCTTTGATGCGGATTGTGGCTAGACGTTCATTCACCGGAGTGAATGATAGTACTCGGCAAAGGAGTCTCTCTCCCACCACGAATCCCACACCAAACTTGCGCTCCTTTATATGGCCACTGTAGTAAATGCCACAAGGATATTTCGCCTTCTCACTTTAGCTCGCCTTCAAACGGATATTCTTAGGCTACCCAGAGGATACTTGGTCAAAGACCGGAAGTCGTGAGCTGCTGGAGTCTTATGTAAAAGAATCGTTTCTGGCCACTCCCAAGTGAATGGCGATCAGAGAACTTTCCTCACTTGCGTGAACTACTACACATGACTCCATCCTCCAGGTGTATTGTTTACACATATCTTTATTAGTACAGGAGAGTGATCAGAAGATGTATCAACTGTTATGTCCGATTTATGTATATTCTAGATTACAACAAAATCAATTAAATATGGTATTTTGAACGATGACTAAGTCAATATGTCGGCATACCTACTTCCAGGTAGTCAAGGTAATTGTGAGCCCCAATACATGTGTATTGCATTGTAATCTCCACCAGCTAGAAATCTATAACCTAGCGTTCCAAAAAGTTTTTAAATTGGATGTCTATTTTTAAATCGAAGTGGGCAGTATAAAGCCGTCAGTTTAAGTCCCCACTGCGATTTTTTATAGATATTGATGTAACTTGTAACTGCGCTGTAGCATGAGATTCTAATGCGTGATGGTTTAACCGTTTTCTAACCAACACTGCTGTTCTACCATGTGCCTTTCAATATAGGTGGTTTGTGACACAGCGCCTAAATCCCGGTATAAAGAAATTGTTTTTATTCGAAAGATAAATTTCTGATAATAACATTAAATCAACCTTTACCTTTCCATATACAAATGTTCAATACGCTAATTTTTTACTTAAAAAAATTTGCAACATTTGGTTTTGTGCTTTTACATTGTTGACATAAATTGTGTCATACATTGGTAAGGATGAAACCCATAAGGGGTATTCTCTTGCTCTTGCAAAACCCTTGCACGGTGCAAGAATTGCATATATTTCCTCTTGGTGCACCGGCGCAACAACAAACATACGCAGAAAATTATTTGCAATGGCTGTAAAATATGTCAGACCAAAACCCATGTGTATTTGCGAGCAATGTCACGCAAAAATATAATTGCAACCCTGTTTTAGCTGTCATTTTACATAAAGACATTTTACGTCGTTAAATTGTTGAGGAAGGTAAGTTTTAAATAGATTTTATAATTTTTATTCAAATTATAAAGTTTTGTTACAGTTTTTTGTTGAAAATGTTTGCATAAGGTGCGTCAATTCACAATAGCCATGCTTAATAGTCATTCACAATAAATTGACCGAATCAGCCATTCATATATCACTAGATTCTGCAATGGGTGCTCTCGTGTCCTTGTATATTTCGGTATAGTATTTTTGCAATCTGCAATCTTGCAAGAGCAAGAGAATACCCCTATAGATTCAACGCTTATATTTGGTTGGTTTTGGGACAGTTTCATTTGTGCAGTGTTGCCTTTCACCACCTTTGCATGACTCCTTTTTATAGCATTTTCTTTAAGATTTACTAGTTTTGGTTTATGGACAGGGACACACGACAATACGTAGTGTGCAATACGCTATCATGTGCCCATACTCTTGGCAGTTTGTACATTGTAAAAAGGAAATCGAGGCCAATTAAATCAACAGTCAATACCAAAAAATTTCAACCAGCCACGCTAAATGGTAAAAAGCCAAAAATTCTTAATGGCAACAGATTTGCCTTCCTGAGCAAAAAGGAACCCCTGCAATCTATTTGCGTGAGTGTTGCACAAATACGCTTGTCTCCAAAATAAGCAATTTAATATGAACAAACAATTTTCATATTGCGCCATTGAAAAAATGTAACATAGATGAAACAAAAATTCACACATACACTAAAAAACTGAAGTGCTCTAAAGGTCTAGTAGTTGTCATAAAATGTACAGAGTTTTCGGTAGACTCTAATACTATGTTCGGACCGACAACGAAATCAAGTTTTCGTGGAAAAAACTGGTTTTCGCACGAAACTTGTGTTTTCGTCCATGTAAAATCTGTCAAACGAAAACACAGTTTTCGCTGAAAACTACTTGAAAACTTAAGTTCCACTCATTATAATCGGTGCCTGCTCTAGTTTAATCGATGTGTTTGGAAGACATATTTTGCCGGCCCTAAATTGTCACTTGATATTTGTTTACATTCCATATACAAATACAGCTTTCACTTGATATTCTCATATTAGGGGGTTTCTCTTGCTCTTGCAAAACCTTGCACGGTGCAGAAATTGTAGAATTTTCCTCTTGGTGCAACGGCACAACAACAAACACATGCAGAGAATTATTTGCAATGGCTGTAAAATATGTCAGACCAAAACCCATGTTTATTTTCGTTTTGGCCTTGCATATTTCAGTGTAGGATGCATTTTTGCATTTTGTGTCATCGTGCAATCTTGCAAGAGCAAGAGAATGCCGCTATTGATAATTGTCAGTGAAAACTCATCGAAAACACACATTGTCGGTCCGAACGACTTAGATTCCACAACATACAAATGTGTTTTCAAAATGTTTTCAATGTCGGTCCGAACATAGTATAACGAATTTAAAGGAGCACTGGAAGAATGTGCTTTTAGTATTAAATTAGTTTTTACAATTTCAAATATCTGCTCCATTCGCAGAATCAACGTTGAGGAACCACAACATTTTTTCAATGGCACAATATGAAAATTGTTTGTGCATATTAAATTGCTTATTTTGGAGACAAGCGCATTTGTGCGACACTCACGCAAATAGATTGCAGGGGTTCCTTTTTGCTCAGGAAGGCAAATCTGTTGCCATTAAGAATTTTTGGCTTTTTACCATTTAGCGTGGCTGGTTGAAATTTTTTGGTATTGACTGTTGATTTAATTGGACTCGATTTCCTTTTTACATTTATGTAGCGATCAACACCAATCTGAACAGATGGTTCTTTTTTACTTGGTACATTCTCACCTTACGTTTTGTTTTCCTTCGCTGTCCGGGAGCTTGCTAGCACGATTGCTGTTTACTTCTGCTTCTGACTGCGTTTGCTTAATTTCCCTTTCAGCTGATCGCTGTGATGACGCATCATCGCCGTTACATGTTTTTTGCCAGGCGTTTTTTTTTTTGTTGTCTAGGCAAAGCCGAAATAGGCATTTAAGAAATGCGTACGGCCGTGCCGTCTACGAAGCACTCATTGTTGTTTTTTTGTTTTGTTTTTATTTATTTATTTCCTGAATTATATTTTATGTTTATCATTAAAAATATGTGAGCACTGATTTTTATTTGATTGCTTGTTTTTATGGGTAAATTTTAGAATAGCATCCCCCGATTTCGGAGTTAAAATAGGTATATATGGATAGAGGAGCTCCTCCAGATTAGTAATACATACATATACATATATATGTAGGGCTGTGTGAATGGACAATAAGACTGAAACAGAAATGCATCACTGTATAGGGAACAGATGTGACAGCAGCGAACGGACTGGAATGACAACGAAACCGTAGGTACGAAGACGAATTAAGGACAGACAAACAGATAGACCACGCAAGACCACCGGCAACCACGGACCATTCCACACATATATTATATTATACGAGTAACTATTAAAAGAAATACTTGCGATTTATATATTTTAAATAAATACCAAAAATAGTTAAGAAAACAACAAATCTTGAATCAATCCTACAAGTGGTGTCAGAAAATGGATTAAAGTGCGATTTAAAGTGAAAATTGTTGACATTCTAAACGCGTTCATACAAGTGGTCCGTTGTGTGCGAAAATTGCGGTACCCAAACTGCATAACGGACGAGTGGTAAAGTCTGGCTGTCGAAAGGAGCGCTAGCAGCAAGGCGCAGCGTGGGCGAAGACGTAGTAGCAGTAGCAGCAGTAGCAGTAACTGCACCAGAAGTAGTAGTAGTAGCAGCAGTAGCAGTAACAGCAGCAGCAGCAGCAGTAACGGCGGGTATATACAGTGTGTACGGTAAAGTACAGTTCATCGTTGGAGGTGGCGTTACATTTCATTGGAGAAACAGCTAAGTCTTTTGATATACATACAATTGTACAGTTTTTGAATAACGTAAAATAAGTTATTGAATATTTTTGTGAAACTTTATGGCGAATATCGCAACAAACTTTTATTGATGAAAATACGTTTTTAAAAATTCTTACGTGAGATATATAAATATATAAGAAAGTTAAATGCGGATATTGAATAAAATTCGAGTTATAGAAAATATTTCACTTCAAAAACTGTATGCGAAAGATTTAAACGAATATTGTAATAAAATTCGTTTAACAAACAAGTTATTAAAATTGTACACGGAAATTGTAAACGCGGATATTGCGATCGAACTGAATAATATAAGAGCTATCAGAATTGTATGCGGGAAAAGTGAATATTGTAACGCAAGCTAAAAGGAAATATTATTATTGAAATTAAGATTTTTACAATATTATCGATTTTTTGTTCAACATTGTAACTTATGAACCGCGAAGAAATTTTTGAGCTGACTGTTGACGGTCTGAAGAAGGTTAGGCGATTTAGGGCTATCGACTATTGGACGGAAAGCGACACTACAAGACAGACTGATGGAGCATTTCGGCCTGACTGTGAGTGACGGTTCCGAAACTGATGTGGAAGAGGTAGCAAGCCAACGAAGTGTGCGTGAGGTTAGAGTCGAATACTACAACTTTACTCTCCGAAATATTGAGGACTCAATGACTTCGTTTAAAGGAACAGGTCGTCCAAGTTTCGAACAATAGCTTGAGGATTTCGAGGCAAACGCATCAGCAGTGCATTGGAACGAGCTGCAGAAATTCATCTACGCAAAACAACTGTTGAAGGGCGCGGCAAAGATTTTTATAAGAAGCCAGAGAGGAATATGCAGTTGGGGTCACTAAAACTAGCACTGCGGCAGGAATTTGGTATAGCATTATCAACGATTGAAGTACACCGTACTTTACGTAGTCGTCGGAAGCGACACGGGGAAGATCTTCGAGAATATTTATACGTTTTAATGGAGTTGGGGAAACCGATAGGGCTAGATGACTCAAGCCTAATAGAATATTTCATCGGAGGTATACCGGTCTCAAGGTCGAACAAAAGCAACCTATACCTGGCGAAAACTATACAGGGTTGGAAGGAGCAGATCAAGATATACGAGAAGATTCGTTACAGCCAGTCACAAACCGTGAATGGGAACCAGGAGAAGGCATCGTCGTCAAACAAGGATTTCCAGAAATCAGTTCCATTTAGCAGGAAATGTTTTGTCTGCGGGGATTCATCACATCCACGCTAGAAGCTGTCCACGCAATAAGACATCGTGTTACAATTGCGGTAAAGAGGGTCATCGTGCAGCTAACTGTAAGGCAGGAAGGATAACTCCTAAACCGGAACGAAGCAGTGTCAATAATATGACGGATGAAAGAGAAATCGTAAAATCGGAGAAGCGGAGTGGATTGATTTTTAAGGATGTAAGTTTCAACGGAAAATCTGCGTCGGCATTAATCGCCACAGGTAGCGACTTTTGTATTATACCTTACGATACGTTAAACATACTAAGTCTGGACGTTGACTTAAGTAGTGAACAGCGACAGTTGATGGGTATCGGTACCACCAACTTACAACAATAGGTAGCTTTACCACATCCATCGAGATAGACAACATAAAGTTGGAAGTAAAATTTCACGTAGTAAGAGAACGAGACATCAAACATGCGCTCGTGATTGGTAACGACGTTCTGTGACAAGTCGATTTATTCGTTACGGAAGATGGCGCCGAGTTCAATCAGAAGAAGGTGGAGGAAAAGCCACAGAGCAAGGAGGAGGTGAATACTGGAGCAGTAAGGAAAAATCGCAGTGTTGGGTCAGCGAAGCCTAAGAAGTTTGATGTGAAATTAATCGTTGGCACAAGGGTGCATGAAGATGAGGAGCAGTATATGGAAGCCGTTAGGAAGTGTCGCAGGAAAATCCGTGATAGAAGGGCTTTGGAAGTAGCAAACAATGAAAGCGAAGGCGCTGTTGCGGCTAAGGAGCCGAGAGAGTTCAGTATTTCAGAAGCCAGTTCGAAGTTGGTTCATGAGACTGCGGAGATGGACACTGATGCTAGGAACAACCCAATTGATGAAGGTGATAACAGGATTGTTGAACTGTGCGAAGAGTTTGGAACCCTGTGTATGGTCGCAGGAATGGAGAAGATACCTGTGGACGAAGTCGATCTTTCACACCTCAACAAAGAGCAAGCAACTATAGTAAGAAGAATGGTAGCGAATTATAAGCCTACAAGCAATTCGAATTCGCCAGTGGAGATGAAGATCTTACTTTCAGATGGACACCCCAGTATATGAAAATCCCATATATAGACAGGAAGTGGATGAACAAGTTAAGGAGTGGTTGAAAGATGGGATCATTAAACCCAGTAATTCAAATTATGCGCCACCAGACGTCAGAAAGATGGAAGAACCGGTTATGTTGCGATTATCGGCGATTAAACACAAAGATAGTTTGCGATAACTTCCCGATGCCAAATATCGACGATGTTATCGAAAAGTTACAAGTTGCTAATGTTTTTACGACACTGGATCTTAGGAATGGATTTTTCCATGTCCCAGTGAAGCCTTCCTCAAGGAAATACACCGCATTCGTTACATACAACGGACAATATGAATTCCAATACGCGCTTTTTGGTATATCGAATTCGCCGGAAGTTTTTTCAAGATTTATTTCAGCAGTATTTAGAGATCTTATTCAAGACGATACTGTAGTGGCTTACATGGACGATTTTGTTATTCCCTCCAAGGATTACACTGAAGGCGTACACAGTTTAGAACGAGTTCTACGAAGAGATGATATGCTGTAATAGCCAAACCGCTGTCGGATCTACTCAGGAAAGAGGCTAAGTACGAGTTGCGCGACAAGCAGTTGGAGGCTTTCCAGAAGTTGAAGTCAGCATTGATCAGCGTACCAGTCCTAATGTTATACAATTCGAAAGCATTGACTGAGGTACATACAGACGCTTGTATGTCCGGGTACGGGGCAGTGCTACTTCAGAAGGATTTCGACGATCCAGCGTTCCATCCAGTTCAATACATGAGTCGGAAGACAAAACCAGCAGAGGAAAAGTACCATTCGTACGAACTCGAGGTACTAGCGATTATAGAAGCACTTAAGAAGTGGAGAGTATATTTGTTGGGTATAAGGTTTATGATAGTAACAGATTGTAATGCATTCGCAATGACGATGCGGAAACGAGATGTGCCATTAAGAGTATCTCGTTGGCAATGTTCCTACAAGACTTTTGCTACGAGATAGAACATAGAAACGGTTCAAAAATGAGACATGTAGATGCGTTGAATAGGGTATATATCCCTAATTCACCGGTTGAAGCAAGCACAGGAAGAGGACGATTGGGTACGAGCTGTGTTGAAAATTCTGGAGAAGAGCGACTACGAAGACTTCTATATCAAACATGGAGTACTGTATAAGGATTCAACAAGAGAACTCCTGGTAGTTCCATCAGTTATGGAAAACGAAATCATCAACATGGCACATAGGCAAGGACACTTTTCCATCAAGAAAACGGAAGAAGCAGTAAAAAAAACATTTTATATACCAAATTTGAATAAGAAGGCACCAAAGGTTGTAAGAAGTTGCGTAGAGTGTATCGTCAACGATACGAAGTCAGGAAAGAAAGAAGGTTTCCTAAATCCCATTAGCAAAGAGGAAAAGCCTTTGGGAACACTACATCTCTATCACGTTGGGCCGCTGGAGTCGACAAAGAACGCATATAACTACATCCTTGTGATGGTGGACGCATTCTCCAAGTTCGTTTGGCTATATCCAACTAAGAACACAGGAGCTGATGCAGTCGTCGAATGCTTAAAGAAAAGAGCAGCCGTTTTCGGAAATCCAAGACGTGTCAGAACAAACAGAGGCGCGGCCTTTCTGGAAACTGGTACAAGCACGTGGATCGTGTGCAGCAAATAATCAAGAGCACGCCGCCAAGAAGCACCAGACAATCACCTTTTAGAATTATGACTGGATTTGAGATGCGATTGAAAGGAATACCACATTTACTCGAACTGCTTTAGGAATCAGCCAGCGAAGAGCTCGATGCAGAACGCGAGGTAGTTCGTCAGGAGACACGACACAATATTGCTAGGATTCGAAGAGTAGAAGTCGACTATAATAAAAAGGAGCTAGTAGCCATCAAGCGAACGCAGTATAGAGCAGGATTGAGACTTAAAGCAAAATTCTTCGGGCCATATAGAATTGTAGAGAAGATGGCACACGGAAGATATGAAGTCGAGAAGATCGGTGATCATGAAGGACCAAGACGCACTATAAGAATTACTGAATTTATGAAGAAGTGGAACCCATCATTCAGGGCCGAATGAACAGTCAGGATAGCCACACATATATTATATTATACGAGTAACTATTAAAAGAAATACTTGCGATTTATATATTTTAAATAAATACAAAAAATAGTTAAGAAAACAACAAATCTTGAATCAATCTTACATATATATAGTTGCCGCCGACTTATGGTTTTTGAGATGTTTGCATTTAAAGTTCAAAAATTCAACTAGATAAAATGTGTGTTTCTCCCATTTATAATGAATTATATAGTTATATTTTTAACATTTATATCTACTAACACTTTACTAATTCGTTTCTAACCATTTCGTACGTTCATATTTTACAGAAGAACCAAAAGAAATAAAGAAAACAAATAATACCCCAATGACAGGAAATAAACAACACATAAGTTTTCCGCATATAATTCCTTGTTACGTTGGCGGAATTCGGTCGGGCTTCAAAAAAATAACCCTGGTCGGACCAACACCAGGGCGTCCTCAGTTCTTTCGAACTAAACTCCTTTTTGCGTTGGCGGCCGCGCTTCAAAAAAAAATAACCTTGGCCGATCCAACACCGGGACTTATCAAAATGTAGTGTAATGAATTTGGTATTTACGTCATAATCTTTCTTTTTTCTCATTTTTATTCCATTACAAAATATGGTAACACTAATTTCTTGCTTGTTTGCAACCATTTTCTCATTCATATATGTATTTTCCGATTAGTTTCCTCGCACTCACCGTTCTTAATGTTAGCAAAAAAGATCGACAGATCAACAATTCCGCAAGAATTTCACAATTTTGTTTTATTACACGGGAGTTTAAAAATTACAATTTTTAAAGTTAGAGCTTTATACAAATTTTAATACGAATATTTTTTCCTTTTAAAACTAGATATTCGCAAAAGGTTATCGGTAATCGCACGGCTTTCGTTCGGATCGCAAGAAAACGAAGAAGTGGAGTTCAACTTGTTTCTCCGCCCCTTTTGTTCCCTTTTGGTTGAGGTGAAAAATGCAGTGGCAAAGTAGTTATGTGTGATGTGGATTGTAGGTGGTGTAGAGCTAGTGACGTATATTTTGATGCGGTGAGTGTAGAGTGTTCTGGATGCGGGATTATTGTTGTGGTTAGGTGTTCGGTGTTGGTTATGTGTCAGGTGGGGCAGGGGACTGAAGCTCATTTAGCCATCCCGGCCCCCCTAGGCGAATATTTCAGCCTAGAAGTCGTTGCAACTGCTGGAGCGTGGCTACAACGTTGCGTAGGCCTGAGGTGCGGCGCGGACGGGGCGTCTGTTGCTGGTGTCGTGTCGACGTCCCATTCTGTTGCCGCCGGATACGGATGGATGATGTGGTTGGCTGTCGACGCGATCGTTCATTCCGGCTTATTGGCGGTTGTCGTACTGCACCACGGTGGTGGCTACCAGATTGTTGACCGATGTCGGGTCTGGTGGTTCGGTGCAGCATGGTGTGGTGAGGCCACATACATATCTGGCACACGTTTCCCGAGGTACACTCCTGGGTAGTGTGGGTAGGTGCCAGACAATTCAGGCAGTGGCCGTGTGCCTGGACGACGCCCAGCCTTTGCTGTGGTGGCAAACCTTTAAAAATGGCGCAGTGCATCAACCGGTGCGGTCGACGACATATTGGGCACCTGATGCGCTGCGGCTCTGCTGCTGATATGAGCGTTGACGGCAGTGCTCGCGTTCCACTACGCGGACCCGTTGATGTGGTGGTTCGGGGAGCTGCGACTGGGCCAGCCGCAACTAGGGCTGCCGCAACTGGAGCTGCCACTGGGCGTGGCACGTGGATAGTCGAGCGAATGGTTGGCGTCGGAGCGAGTGGCATGTCTGCATCCATGTTTATCTGTATGGAAGAGTGTTATTTTAATTGAAAATTTGTTGCATGAAGTGGATATGGGTATGGCTGCCACGTTGTGGCAGAAGGGGAACGTTAAGTTGATTGACCATTAGATTGTTTTGTGTGATATTTTAAAATATTTATTATATCGGGTTTATTCGAGGGTTTTTTCGTTTACGTTTCGATGTTATCGGTTGTCGGTAAAAAGCATAGTTTCACGAGCGCGTTAACTTCCCGGATTGAGTACGGAGATCGACTACGCGAATATGACCGTCGGAGCCTTGGTAAAGCTTCTCTATGCGGCCGAGCCGCCATTCGGTAGGGGGGAGACACTCGTCCTGAATCAGGACACAATCTCCAATCTTTGGCGCATTTTCTGTAATTTTCCAACGGCACCTCTTGTGGAGGTCCTTGATATAGTCTTCTTTCCATCGGCGACTGAAATTATGATGGAGAATTTTAATTCTTTCCCATCTATTTAGTAAGGATAGCGACTCCACGCCTGGCTCAGGTGTGGCCAGAATGGGTGCTCCTTTTAGAAAATGCCCTAGAGTTAGGGCTGTTAAATCGGAGGGATCTTGCGAGAGAACCGTTAGGGGCCGTGAGTTGAGAACAGCTTCGATTTAAGTTAATAATGTCGTGAATTCTTTGTAATTAAATTTGTAGCTGCCAGCTGTCTTCTTGAAATGAGATTTGAAGCTCTTAGCTAAATTTCCAATTGATACCTTGGGGGGCGTACTTTTGTACGATGTCAGGTGATACTTATTTAAAGAAATCCACGAACTGTTTCTCTGTGGCTCATTGAGCTCCAATGAATGTTTTGCCATTATCGCTAATGATTTTGGATGGGAAGCCACGTCGAGCGACGAAGCGAGCAAATGCCGCGAGGAAACCCTCTGTCGTCAGATTAGTGCATAGCTCAAGGTGGACTACCTTTGTCGTGAAACATACAAAGCCAGCCACATAGCCTTTCATGAGAGTGGGAGATCTTAGCATGGACGCCTTTATTTGAAAAGGCCCAGCTAAATCGACACCTGTGGTGGTGAAAGGCAGAGCGAAATTGCAGCGTTCAGGTGGAAGTACTGCCATAATCTGCGTTCGCATTTTTTGCTTATGCATAGTGCAGATCTTGCACATGAAAATGCATTTCTTGATTTGGGGCTTCAGACGTGGGATGTAATACTCTTGTCGTACCATATGTTGCATGAGGCGATGTTCGGCGTGTAGCATTAATATGTGGATGTATTTCAGGAATAATGTGGCAAATGGAGACTTCTCAGGTATGATTATGGGGTGGCGTTCGTTATACGTAAGGCTGGAATTAGCAAGCCGGCCGTTTGCACGAAGCAGACCTTTCGTGTCTATAAATGGGTTTAGTACTAAGAGTGAGCTCTTTTTGTCAATTGGCTTCGATTCTCTTAGTAACCCCAGTTCGCGGCTGAAGTAGCGCATTTGGGTTGATGCGATAAGAGCGACCTTTGCTTTTTGTAAGTCTTGGTGCGTCAATGTATCGCATTGGGGGCAAGTTGCTCCCTTTACCTTAAGTTTGAGTCGCTCTGCGAATTTGAGAATATAGGCGACTTCTCTGAGTGCTCGGGGTTACGATGAAAATCGTTCAAGGATGTCATTATCATCCAATATTGTGTGGTAGGTGTCGATTTTTCGACTTTCGGGGGCAATTATGTTGCGCATTGGCGATTTTGGCCAGGAATCGGAAGATTCTGGTACCCACCGGGGGCTATTCCATAGGGTGGTGGTGGCGAGATGCAGGGGTTTGGACCCTCTTGTACCTAGATCAGCAGGATTGTCAGCACTGGCAACGTGTCGCCAAGTGGCTGATCCTACTAGGTCAAGTATTTGCGCCGTTCGATTAGAAATATAAGTTTTCCACGCGTGTGGTGGCTTTTCTAACCAGGCTAGAACTATTTCGGAATCAGACCATAGATATAATTTGTATTTTGCCATGTTTAAGTGGGTCTGCAACATGGAAACTAGCTTTGCTAGTAGCAGAGCGCCACAGAGTTCAAGTCGTGGTGACTTATGGTTTTTAGAGGCGCAACTTTTGCATTTGCCACTAGTAGGTGGCTTGTAGTTGCAATATCGCTTTGTGTGCGCACATATATAGTGGCACAATATGCCTTTTCAGAGGCGTCGCAGAAGCCGTGTAGTTCCACATTGTATTCGGGGGAATAGTTTACCCACCGTGGAATTTGTATCTGCGAAATGTCGGTCAGATTATTAGCGAACTGAGACCATCTTTCTAAGCGAAGAGGTTTCACTTGTTCGTCCCAGTCAGTTCCGTCTAGCCATAATTCTTGAATCAGGATTTTCGCTTTTATCATAATTGGCGAAAGCCATCCTGCGGGGTCGAAAAGTTTTGCCACAGAGGAGAGAATTTGGCGTTTTGTAATGGCGGATAATGCGGATATGGACTCAGTCGTGTATGAAAACTGGTCCGATATCGCATTCCATTGGATGTCCGGTGTTTTTGTTGTACTTTCCTTTTCGAATATAAGGAAATTAGTATCAAAACAAATTGTCGTTTGGTATATTTTTTAAGATATTTGGGCGATTAGCTGAGATCATTTTTAGGGGAAACCCTCCGGTGTTGAGGGCCTTTATCACTTGTGATAAGGACTCGAATGCTTGTGAGAGGCTGTGGCTCCCAGACAAGATATCGTCTACATACTTCTGTGTTTTTAAGACTTGCGTTGCCAGAGGAAATTCTGACTTTGTGTCTTCTGCCAGTTCCTGGAGTGTACGGATGGCTAGATATGGGGCACAGTTTACGCCAAAGGTAACTGTTTTCAATTTAAAGTCGCGTAGTGGACTATTGGCAGATTTTCGGAAAATAATCCGTTGAAAATCTTGATCATCTTTATGAACAATTATTTGTCGATACATTTTTTCGACATCCCCATTGAATACATATTTGTATATACGCCAATTTAATATGAGGAGCATTAAATCTGGTTGGATTGTGGGTCCCGTAAATAGAATATCATTTAGGGAATTCCCCGAGCTAGTGGATTTCGAGGCATTGAAGACAACTCTAACTTTTGTTTTTTTTTGTCAGGCATGATGAGGCAAGTAGAATGAGTAATATTTGCCTCTTATGATTTTTTCACATGGGCTTACTTCCTCCATGTGATCTAAATGGAGGTATTCTTCTAAGACACCATCATAATCTTGTTTGAGTTCACCTTTTCTAAGTAGGTTTTTTTCCATACTTAGAAACTGCTGTATAGCAGAGGTGCGAGAGTGACCTAAGGCGAGTGTGTCTGGAAATTGTTGTTTTAGTGGTAGTCGTATGACATACCGACCATTATCTGATCTAATAGTTGTGGCTTTGTAAAAGTCTTCACAATACTGATCTTCTGGTGTTGTAATTGAAATGGGGGATTCTTTTAACTCCCAAAATTTTCTCAATTGCGAATTGAGGTACTCCTTTGAGATTTCCTCAACTTGAGTTGTCATTGCTGTGACTGGTTCCGCAACTAGTCCACTTAGGACCCATCCGAAAATGGTATTTTGCGCCAGTAGTGTTTTTGAATTTTTTTCAACACCTTCTAGTATAATTTGCGTTATTAGATCGCTGCCTAATAGAAGGTTTATTTGAGCGGGGGTGTTGCAGTTGGGATCTGCTAATATTAGGTGTGTAATCTTATGCCAATGTTTGCTATCTATATGATAGCTTGGAAGCATGTTGGTAAGATGCGGTAAGACTATGGCTTCTGCTTGAATGCGCTTATCCGCTTGGGGGGAAATTAGGGTAATGGAGCAGATTTTATTTGAGTTTTGTACTACTCTTCCGCCCATTCCCGAATTTCATAATTGGCTTGTTTTGTTGGCAGTTTTAATCTATTTTGTGCCCTAGACGAATCTCGTTGTGCAGCGTTTGAGTTTTTAATGCCTTAGAGCAGCATGGTGTCTCTTGGCAAAATTCGGGATTTTGTGTTTCGGGAGTTGCGGTTGCAAGTAAACCCGTGGCTCTTTTTGAGAAAGCGCTCCTTGGGGGTGTGTTGGGAAAGTTATTTAAGTGCAACATAGAATGATGCCTTTTGTGGCAATATACGCAGTTGAATTTGCTTTCGCAATTGTTAAGAGTGTGCGAGTGGGACAAGCAGTTTGTACAGAGTCTTTTTGATCAGACAAAGTTGTTCCTTTCATTGATATTAATTTTTTAAACTTTTCGCAAAGTTTTAGCTTGTGCCCTCCTTTACACAGTTCGCATGACGTTTGTTTAAATTACTCGGATGCGAACGATTGATTTTTAAAAAAGCTTCTGTTTAAACTGTTGTTGTTACTAGCTCGGGGTCTAATGAAACTTCGATTTAAGTCGTGTTGAACGTTTCTAGTTCTGACCGTTTTTTTATCTACTCTTTCCGCAATTTCATATTGGGTAATTAAGAAATATTTCATTTGTTGCCACGTTGGGCATTTTCTTCGTGATGAGAACGATTGCTCCCACAAAAGCAATGATTTTTCTGGTAATGCCGCGGAGCATATGTTTACCAGAAGGGGTCCCAATTGTCTGTGGGAATATTCTGTGTCGATAGAACCGACAAACAATTTGAAACAGTGGATTGAAGTTTTATGAACTCCTCACTTGTTTCTCTTTGGATTTTTGGTAAGTTCATTAATATGGTGACTTGTTGGTCGACCAATATTCTTTCATTCTCGTATCGTTCTTTTAGAGCTTCCCAAGCCAAATTGAAATTGTAGTCATTTAATGCGAACTGTTTGACTATTACGCCTGCTTGACCTTTGGTTTTGTATCTGAGGTGATACAGTTTTTGCGCTTGTGATAATTTAGGATGGTTTATGTACACGGCCGTAAACATGTCCCGGAAGGACGGCTATTGTTCAGAACCTCCGTGAAATGTTTCTGTATCGCATGCTGGCACTTTAAGGTGAATGCCTGAACTCGCCTCTTGGGTTTAAATTTGTGGCAGCTCTACTCTCGGTTGTGGAGTAGGTGCAATTACTTTAATTTTTTGTCTCTTCATTATTGGTCAAGGCAATTTTCATATTTGGCGTAAGCCGAGGATTTGAAATTTTCGGGAAGATCTTAGTCGTCAGTTTCTACTATCGCGTCATATGCAGATTGGAGACGTGACCAGAAATTGTCAATATTTTGATTTCTAGCACCGATTCAGAGTTATCTTGAATCGGTGAAGATGAAAATCGAGTGCAGTATCTTATTAAGCATCAACAATTCCGAAAGAATTACACAATTTTGTTTTATTACACGGGAGTTTAAAAATTACAATTTTTAAAGTTAGAGCTTTATACAAATTTTAATACGAATATTTTTTCTTTTTAAAACTAGATATTCGCAAAAGGTTATCGGGAATCGCACGGCTTTCGTTCGGATCGCAAGAAAACGAAGAAGTGGAGTTCAACTTGTTTCTCCGCCCCTTTTGTTCCCTTTTGGTTGAGGTGAAAAATGCAGTGGCAAAGTAGTTATGTGTGATGTGGATTGTAGGTGGTGTACAGATGAGTGTGGTGAATGAAGAGTGCTAGTGACGTATATTTTGATGCGGTGAGTGTAGAGTGTTCTGGATGCGGGTTTATTGTTGTGGTGAGGTGTTCGGTGTTGTTTATGTGTCAGGTGGGGCAGGGGACTGAAGCTCATTTAGCCAAAATCGATTTCATCTAAAGTATGATATGACATTAAAGTTACTTTAGCACTATTTAATACAAACTAAATAAAAAGTTAAAAATATAACTATAAAATTCATTATAAATGGGAGAAACACGCATTTTAAATAGTTGATTTTTTGAACTTTAAATGCAAACATCTCAAAAACCATAAGTCAGCGGCAACTATATATATATATATATATATATATATATATATGTATATATTCTTAATCTGGAGGACCTCCTCTATCCATACATACCCATTTTCATTTTATATTTTTGATTGTTTACTTTTTGCAAAATCTGAATGCACGGAGCAAGTAAAAAGCACTAATTTTTGGAAAATATATAAAGTGCCATAACGAAGCACTAAATCAAGATATAAAACTGTATTTTGGTACAGGGAATCGCAAGGGGCACCTGTGGGCAAATAGGGTGTTTACGTGCCTAAATTAGATAAATTTGAACAAAAACTTAACCTAGCCCCTAAATAGCTAATATCAGATTTCGGAGTTGGGGGAAATAGATAAAATCGGGTCGATAGTACCCCAACTCCCATATACTACATATAATGATTTTGCTTTTTCCTACAAGTATGTCTGTCAGTGTATGAGTTATATTATAACATATAGTATATGTATATTAGGGTATGTTTTTTTTTTGAACTATTAATTTTTTTCAGTCCCAGTTGGGTAAACGCTTATTAAGACATCAACCGGCAACCTAAGAAGACCCGCCTCAAAGTTAGTAGTTCTTGATGTTTCTGGTGACCCTCAACTCGCAGATACTCCTTCGGTTCTCGTGGGGTGGAATATTGCTAACAAATGTACTTAGCCTTACACGATGTTGTTGACAAATGTGCTTAGCTTTATGTTCTAAATACTAATTTTAATCGTAAGGCAGCTGGGTTTAAGTACACCAAATTATGTAATGGCTTCTTCCGGCTTCACTTTCTTACAAGTAGCCGAGGAGAAACCACGGATAAGTAGTAGAAATGATCTATTTGGTATATATACTATATTTAATCCAATTTTTTTTTTAGATATTAAAACTGCCTTCGCTTTTACTCATGAATAAAGTATTTTAATATATTCGAGTTTCTTTTTATTAATTGCCGCCGCAACAAGCGTTGTCCAAATTTTTCAGAAAACAATTAAACAGAAAATTACAAAGACATAATAAATTAACTTATAATAGGGGTATTCAGACCGAACTTGTTAATCTGGTAGTTCGTTAGTTGATACTTCGTTAAAACACTTAACTGTGAAGATACTTTTTGCTGTCCATCGGTAGTGGGTGTAAATTTTGTTTCAAAACAGCTTGTTCAATTATATTAAATACTTACTTTTGCAAAATTTGTCAGAAACTAATTTGTAGTAGACAGCATATGTATTTTTTCGCAATGAATTAAGTTAACTTTTGAGGCAATAACGCAAACAAAACAGCTGAGTGATGTTACCAAGTAACGAAAAAACTATCATGCTTGACAGTCTGGTACTTCGTTACTCGGTAAAACAATAATCTGTTAATTTTACAAAAACAAAGCCCACGTAAAAAACTACCGAGTAACAACTAACGAATTAACAAAGCTGGTCTGAATACCCCTAATGTAAAATAAAGCTTTGGAGGGTACTATGTTCTTGGAAATACACATGCCGGACTCTCATCCCGGGCAAATTTTGAGTACTGTGAGTGGCGAACAAGGTAAGGGCTTCCATCAGAACATTTCCTTAACCCACTTGTTGCTACTGTAGTTTTAAAATAACGATATATTTTCTGTATGCGGTGCGAAAGACTACTGTTATACATATCTCATACTATATGGGTCTCGTGTGAATGAAAGAATATATCTATCTGGTCTCGAAATTTTTCGCATCAATGTGTATTAACAAATTTATGTTACTACCACAGTTGGGTCTACGTAGCTCGAACGGACCCGGATTTTTTTATCCGACCAAGGACTATTATTCTGCCGCTGCAACAACAACAACAAATTCTACATATGTACTTCGAGCATACTATTAGCAAGTTTTAAAGTATTTCTCGAAATCTCTACGAATTTATTATATGAATTAAAACATCATGGAATATATATCTGTGGAGGTTTTGAATAAAAGACGGGTTTTTAATTTAGTTGAATACGAATTAATGTTTCTTTATTCAGGTTTAAAATTCAACTGTCTTGTTCGTCTCTAGTCAAGCGCACGCTTAGTTCAATTCGTCAAGTTAGTATTCTGTGTGTCAAGTAAGTAGGGTTGCGTTTTTAAGTAGTCAGTAGTTACGTCCACTACGTGTCGTTCTTCCGTAAGCCATTCCTACATTCGGCCGTCCTGATAAGTCGTTCGACCCGAACGAAGGATTCCAAGACTTCATATATTCCGCAACAGATATTGTTTTATGTGGACCCTCATGGTCACCTACCTTCTCGACTGAGTATCTTCCATGTGGAAGTCGTTGAATTATTGAATACGGCCCTAAGTACTTTGCCTTAATTTTAAGACCTGCGCCATACTGTGTCCTCTTGATTGCTACCAAGTCACCGACATTATATTCTACTTCTGGTTTGCGTTTGGCATTAAAAGTTTTTCTGTTTTCTTCTTGAATTTTGGAGATATACTCCACAACCTGACTCCTAACATTTTCACGGTCTTCATGCAGTTCCTTAAGCACTGACTCTTCTAGCAATTTACAAAGTTCGACCTCCTCAGATGTGCGCATTTCAAGCCCTGTTAATATTCTAAAGGGTGTAAAGTTTGTACTTCTTGGAGGTGTGTTATTTATCAGCCGTTGTACTTTCTCAACATGCTTGTACCAGTTAGCCGGATTATTGTGACATAATTTAGTTAACAATTGTATTACGATACGATTTATACGCTCTACTTGCCCGTTTCCACGTGGAACGCCGGTTGCAATGAGTAGATGCTGTATTCCTTCTCTGTTGCAATAATCAACGAAATTTTTGGCTGTAAAAGCCGTTCCCCTGTCTGTTACAATCCTTTTAGGGTTACCAAATATGGAAGATTGCTTTTCTAGCCTATCTATAACGGATGCGCTGTCTGTACTCCTAGTAGGGTACAACCAAACAAACTTGCTGAACGCATCAACCACTACTAGCAAGTGATTGTACTTTTTATGAGTCAGTTCCATTGGGCCTATATGATCTATATGATACGTCACTAGCGGCCTATCTTCCTTATTTATAGGGGAGAGTAGCCCTTCCTTTTTCCCTACCTTCGCTTCTCCAATAATGCATTCAATGCAACTTTTCACTATTTTCACAATCTTTGGTGCTATTTGTGGGATATAGAAAGATTTTTCAACATAATCCTGAGTCTTTTTTGCTGACCAGTGCCCCTGACTATGCGCTGTTCGAATTATTTCTTCTTCCATTGTTTGCGGTACCACCACTAACTCTTTTACTGGGTCCTTATACAAAATACCGTTTTTCAAATAAAAATCTTCGTATGAACTGCATTCCAAAACTCTAGTTACCGCATTTACCCAATCATCACTTTGCTGTGCTTGCCGTAAACGAAAACTTAGCGAATCTTCTAACAGCATTGATGTCATTCGGCTAAGAGCATCAACGTGTTTCATTTTCGTACCAGGTCTATGCTCAATTTCGTAGTCGAAGTCCTGAAGGTACATAGCCCAACGAGCGACTCTTAAAGGTACTTCTTTCTTTTTCATAGTTAAAGCAAACGCATTGCAGTCACTCACTATTTTAAATTTTTTGCCTAGAACGTATATTCTCCACTTCTTCAACGCTTCTATGATCGCAAGAACTTCAAGCTCATACGAATGGTACCTTTGCTCTTCGGGTCTAGTTTTGCGACTCATAAATTGTATGGGATGAAATTGCTGGTCGTCTACGTCTTTCTGTAAAAGAACACCCCCATAGCCGTGTATACTAGCGTCTGTGTGTATCTCCGTTTGAGCACTGGGATTATACAGCTTCAAAACTGGTGCACTTATAAGAGATAATTTAAGCTGATGAAATGCAATTGTCTGCTCTTCTTTGAATTGAAAATCCACGTCTTTTCTTAGTAAATCACTTAATGGCCTCGCAACCACCGCATATCCTTCTATAAAGCGTCTAAAGTAAGAGGTAAGGCCCAAAAATCTTTGAAGTGATTTCTTATCATGTGGTAGTGGAAATGACTGAACGGACCTTACTTTATCATTTGATGGTCTGATACCATCTTCATCAATAACGTACCCTAAAAAGTTTATTTGCTTCATTAAAAATTGGCACTTTTGCCACCTTATCTTTAAGCCAAAATTCTCTGCTCTTTTCAAAACGCATTCTAATTTTTCTATTGCCTCTTCTTCATTTTGTGACGGTATAATTATATCGTCCATATAAACAACGATGACTCCTGCTTGGGCCAAGTCACGAAAAATAGCTGAAATATACCTACAAAATACTGCGGGAGAATTACAGATTCCAAATGGGACAAAATTAAATTCAAATTGACCACGGTGCGTAACAAAGGACGTGTATCGCTTGGAATTTGGTTCAACAGGTACGTGAAAAAATCCGTTGGCCAAATCCAGCGTAGAAAAAATTTTAGCTCCTTGTAATTTCTCTAGCACATCATCAATTAATGGCATTGGAAAATTGTCTCGCGTTATCTTCTCATTTAACTTCCTAAAGTCACAGCACAAACGTTTTGTGCCATCTTTTTTTGACACAAGGACTACAGGCGATGCGTATTCTGAATAGCTTGTTTGGATTACGCCATCTTTCAGCCAACTATCCACCTGCTCATCTATCACGCGCTGATCGTAATGCGAAACTCTTCGCGGAGTTTGGTAAACCGGTATATCGTCAGATAGAATAATTTTCATTTCAACCGGAGACTGAGAATTTGGTTTCGGGGTATACTGTTTGACTATATCAGTAACTGCAGTGCCTTTGTCTGCAGACAAGTGTGACACATTAAGAGTTGGTACGTTCTCCAGACTGGTTAAATCGCTTTGCATACACAAGGCTGTAAACTCGCTTAAAAGATAGTTTTGCTCAACGTCTGTGACTTCCGCCTCTTGCCTGTCAACTTCTTCATTTTTTACCTGTTCATTAACTTTTCTATTTTTAACTTTAAATGTAGCAGTACCCTCTTCAAACGAGATATCTGCTTTTTTAAGTATATCATTGCCAAGTACAGCTTCATAACGCAAATCTTCGCTTTTAGCTACATGTAAGGTTACTTCTATTTTAATATTATCTACACTGATTTCCCGTGTAATGCTGCCTAATGTAGTCAGTTCGCTTTCTTTTATTCCTATTAATCTACGTTTGTCGCTACTTAACTGTGGGCAATTCAGCTTGGTAAAAATGTCGTTTCGCAATAAACTCAAATCAGACCCAGTGTCTACCATAGCGTCGACTGATATGCCATCTAATTGAATTTTCTTAAAAATTAAACCACTGACCGGATTCAAAGGTGCATTAAACATGGCATTAACCGTACCCTTCTCTGTTTTAATATTTTTTCCACCACCGCTCTTGCATTCGAAACTTCGGTGTCCTACTTCACCACACTTAAAACATTTATATTGTTTTTCCCCTTTTTTACAATCTTTTGCTAAATGTGAAGTTGCTGAACATTTAAAACATTTCTTAACGCTTTCGCTACCGCTTTGAGTAGTTGATGGTTTCGCTATATTCTGTGTATACTGCGATTTGTTCGTCGACTGTCGCGAACCATGCACTCTTTCATACACTTTCAAATTTTCTTTCAATTCCTTGATACACTGCGACTGGTATAAAATGGTTTTGTTTGGCCTAGTATCAGGAATACCTTCAACAAAATAACCTATCAGGCTGACTTCATCTAACTTTATGGGTTTTCCTATTTCCATCAGTGTATATAAATATTCTTTAAATGATTCATTATACCTCTTTCGCCGATTTTGCAACACTCGATGAACATCCAACGCAGACAGTTTTGTGCCAAACTCGTCTATAATTGTAGATTTCAGCGAATTCCAATCGCTTATACCCTCTTGACTTCGCAAGAATAGTTTTGCTGCCCCCTTTAGCAATTGTTTCCCGTAAACATATTTCTGGAGCTCTGTCCACCCTAATGTTAGTGCATTATCTTCAAACTCTTTAACCCAGACACGAACGTCTAAAGTGTCTGTACCGGTAAACGAAGGTAAACTGTCTTCAATGTCTTTTAATGTAAAACTATTTTTCGTAACTACGGTTTGTATGGTTTGTGGTACGGGAATCGATGGTTCCTCGTATGTGGATTCTTCTTCACTCTCTTCATCTTCACTCTGTAAGAGACCGTAGTGACGAAGAAGTCTGTCCCTCAGTTCATTCTTTCGTCCTTGAATACTTAAACCAACCTGTCTTAAATTGTCTTTCAAATTTACTACTGTCAAACCTAAAATCGTCTGAGCGTCCATGGTCTTACAGATTATTACAAAACTTATGATTAGTACAAAGAATTTTAAATTATTTATGTGGTAAAATTTTGTGTTTCAGTTGAAATATAATACGTGGTATGTGGCAAAATATAAAAGTAAGTTAATAAAAATGGGTATTTCCTGCTAAAACTATGTTGTTATACAAATTAATGTTATTTAATGAATTCAATTTCAAATTTTTAACATAGTTAACATACATACACACACATATGCATATCTTTCTCTATGTAATGTTTAAGTATAGTAAATATAAATTTTCGTAGTTAATAGTTAATTAGAAACGTATGTGCCAAATTAATTTAAGTCCATTTACATATTTCATTGACTTTGTTTCGATATAACATTAGCGCAATTTCCGCTTTTAAATTAAATACAATGAAAAATTTTCTTTTGTTTAAATATGGCTATTCTTCAAACTATTCTCAGGTAGAAGTTATTTTGCCTTCTTTACTCTTGTTTGCTTATACATTGATACTGTTTTATCTTTAAATATTATAATACTCGCCTTTTCTCCGCTTCTTAAACTTATAAGCATTACTTATCTACGTTTTCTGCTGATCTCTGCTATCGCCGTTGCTGCTCTCCTCGGTGAAGTTGTATGACTTATACCAATTTGACTTTCGATACTATTCGTTTTCTGTGTTTTGCGTTAATTGTAAAGCACTCCTTTCTAGTTGCCTTTTACACTTCTACAGCTTTACTCTTCTACTTTCCTGCTGTCGATGTTACTGCTCTTCTTGTTGAAGCTGCTGGACTTATACCGATTTGACTTTCGGTATAGTTATTGCTCGTCTTTCTTTGTTCTTTCTGTCTGAACTTTGCTGCTATCAGTAAGTTGCTGTGCTGCTACTACTGCTGCTGTCTTTCTTCTGCTTCGTCTCAATAAAATTCACTTCTGCTTATCCCTTTCAACACTTACGGTAGTAAAGCCTATTCGCCTTACAATCACTACTGCTGTCTCAAAACGTTGCTGTGCGGCGTATATGTACTGATTCAACCTTCGATAGTTTTCACATCTATCTTGCGTGCCCTTTTAAACTTTTAGCACTTTCCACTGTCACACTGTTTTTATTACTCTGTCACTATTTCTATTTCGTTTGCAGTATAATACTGTGCGGCTTACACTGCATCGTTTTTAGGTTTTAACATCGTTTTTAGGTTTTAACTTCGTGTTTTTTTTTTTTTGTTTTTCTCTATTTCGCCTTCTTATCGAAAATGCACTTCGGCTTCTTGAAATTTAAATTTCAACCGTCACTTTAAATATTGGAGTTCCAGAAAATTTTTCGAACTATGTCGGCCATTTGCAAAATGTACCATATTTCATAAAATTGTTATTAATTTGCACTCAAGTATCGCAATTTTCTCACGATTTTCACTGTATCTTTATAATATGTGAAATAAATTCATGTACACCATTAATGTACTTCACAAAATTTATTAGCTTACACAACGTGCAGCTTTCGCAGTTCCAAACTTCCCGAATGTCTCAATTTTCATTTACGCGACACTTGCACTTTATTCATCGCGCTTTTTTGGCTCAAACATTCAAATCCCGGTTGAGCCCCCAAATTTGTGGAGGTTTTAAATAAAAGACGGGTTTTTAATTTAGTTGAATACGAATTAATGTTTCTTTATTCAGGTTTAAAATTCAACTGTCTTGTTCGTCTCTAGTCAAGCGCACGCTTAGTTCAATTCGTCAAGTTAGTATTCTGTGTGTCAAGTAAGTAGGGTTGCGTTTTAAAGTAGTCAGTAGTTACGTCCACTACGTGTCGTTCTTCCGTAAGCCATTCCTACATATCTTTTTCCTTCCTTTTAACTTATTTATGCCCAAGTGTAGGACGAGATAAGCTAAGTGAGCAATACAGTATTAATCGAGAAAAATGCCTATTCTTATTTTTTTTAAATGTTTAATAAATATTTCTTTGCATTGTTATTAAACAATAGTAGTATTTCAATAAATAAATATTATATTTTAATAATTTTGCTTATCAAAAATGGGAGTTATCTGATTGTTCGGAATGCCTTTCGTTTTCTATTTGTTTATTGGCTAGGTTATCTCTACAAAGAAGAATCTGACTTTGTCTAAGTCGTCTCTCATTCAAAATTACTGTATTCCCTCGCACTCCACCTGACAATCTGTCGACGTTCTGTTTCTCTATGACGCTGCTCTCCTTATTTCTGGATTTTTTGTTGCATATTCTCTATGCATTTGACGACATATGCGCTAAGTTCTCTATGTTCCCTTGTGTTCCTAGTTTCCTTTTCAAGAGGAATTTGTGGACTATTCCTCTTAATCCTATGATTAAGACTAACAATTTGTTCAACAGACCGTACCTCGAAAATTTTCCACCTTCCTTCAAAACTTATCTGGCTAAACTCACAGCTAATAAATCCAGCGAATATTCACTCTGGAAAGCTGCAAGAAATATTAATAAACAAATAAAACATGTAGCACCATTAAAACTAAACGAAACTGCATGGGCCAAAACGAATGAACAGAAAGCTGCCGTATTTGCAAATCATTTGAGAAACATATTTACGCCTAACGATGGGTATGAAATAAACTGTGAAAATAGTTGGATGGATCCACACATCAGCATTTCTCCTGTTACTATTAAAGAAATTAAAAATCTTATCGGGAACACAAGACTCAAAAACGCACCTGGGTACGATTTAATAACTGGAGAAATATTACGCAATTTACCAAAGAATTGTATAAAAAAACTTGTAAACATTATAAACAGTGCTTTGGGCCTAATATACGTGCCATCGCTTTGGAAAGTATCTGAAGTCATAATGATACCCAAACCGGGTAAACCAGTACACGCTGTTACATCATATAGGCCAATTTCGCTGCTGCCAGCCTTATCTAAAATCTTTGAGAATGTACTCATAACAATCAGCTGAGGAAAAACCGGTACCAGAGGGCAGTCTTCATACTAGGGAAGATAGCCAAAGACCAGGC